>NC_088691.1:90704103-91005299 GCF_028017835.1 Emys orbicularis | reverse complement strand
AAAAGCCTCAAAGTTGACTGCTGTGCTACTGCTTTATCTGATGACAGAAATGATTCCTTAGGTGGAGAGTGAGATTGTTGCTGTCCCTCAGTTGTCACTTGCTCCTGGATGTAGACCTCTGGTTCTGGAGTGAGTTGCCTGGCTAATGATGCTACTGGGAAGTAAGATGTCCTCTGCCTCAATGTATGAGAGAGACGTCTGCTCCGGAACATATCTGACACTGGTCCCCAGTACGGCCAGAATGGCCAAGGTGACACGCTACAAGGGTGCTGGCCAGGTTAAGGATGGTCGTCCCAGTGCCATTCATGGCTTGCCGGAGGTGGGGCCCAGAATTGGTGGCCTCCAGAACTCTCCCTAGGGCCACTCTCCAATAGTAGGGGAGAGAGATCTCTATACAACATGGGCAAGAATGATTTGGCAATGGAGTATACTTCCTCAAACAGTGGGGCTGTACAGTGGCATGATCCAAGTGCTAGGAGAGCCTGCGCTGGTCGCTGTTTGGAGCAGTGGATGTCTCCAGTTCCTACATTTAGGTATAGCTCAAACCCTTGACAGGTTTGGCTACCAGTCCTAAGGTCAATGGTGAGGCCAGCACCAGGACTTCCTTACCACTTGCTACGTCAGCTGACTGGCTTTTCTTGTCTAATTTGGGAGCCATAGGAATTTGGAAGCTTTACCTTTGGAGAAGTAAGGTTTTGAGTCCTTTTTGTGAGGTGGTCCGATCTGGTGCTTGGCACAGTGTTTGCACTCCATCCAGCCTTGCCTTTCAGAGTCTCCCTTTGGTGTTAGTGGCACACATGCTGAAACTGTCAGAGTTGGTGCCGAGGTAGTTGGTGTAGAAGTCATCATCATTGAAGTTATCAGTACCAATGTTGTTGGCTCCTTCTTCAATGTATTCTTCTTTTCGAAACCGCAGAGTATGGTGTCTGCTTGAGGAATGCTAGCAGATTATTTCTTTGGCTCAGGTTGAGCCGTTAGCATCTCCTCTGGGTCATAAATGACCTGCATGGACTGCTCTAACAGATGTAACCTGAGCCGAGCGTCACTGGACTCGTGAATCCTTGAGGGGAAAGACCAGCACATAGAGCACCTGTCTGGGATGTGGCTCTCTCTCAAGTGGGAAAGGCATAGACTGTGTCCATCCATAAGTGGGATGAGGCCATCACAGGACAAGCAGGGTTTGAACCTGACAGCTTAGTCTACCATGAAAAGAGGCAACCACTGCAAAGCTCCTCACCTAGCCATAACACAGTGTGTCTGGCAGAGGGGAAGAGCATTGATGTGCATGACTGGCCCCCATAAACATGGCTATTCAAAGGAATCTTATCTCACGCACATGAGGCACACATGCACCTACAGTGGAATCCACATTGACACATACTCAAAGAAAAAACACTGTTTTTCTGACTGCTATAGGGATGAAGTGAGTGCTATACTGAAGAAATGTGCTTGGTTTGTGAAATCAGGGAACCAACTAATCAACTGCAGTAGTCAGCATTTTACAGACATGTCATCAGAAGGGGGAGGTCTCACCTTGCTTCAATGTAGAATACAAACTATGGAAAGAGTTGGTCCTAGTTATATATGAAAATTATGTTTAAATTATGGCAGGCCTGCACAACTCGTAAAGCGGCGAGGGCCATATTACTCCAAAGAAAACAGCTGAGGGCCGAAACCCCCTGGCCCCGCGGAAACACTGACTGTTGAGTTGAATGTTGAGATCATTCAGGTGTGCTGTAATATCACAAAAGAAAAAGAGATCTTGATTCCAGGATTCATTTTCAAGCTCTGGGAATTTTATTGGCCCATTTTCTAGGAATTTTGCTACCTCCTCTTTCAAAGCAACAAAACGCTGGAGCACTCTTCCTCGACTCAACCACCTCACTTCTGTATGGTAGATTAAGTCATTGCACTCGGTGTCTACCCCTTCAAGAAAGGCTCGAAATGTCCTATGTTTTAGTCCTCTAGAACGGATGTAGTTTACAATGGAAACTACCACTGACATTACATGCTCAAATTTTAAGACTTTGCTACACAAAACCTGCTGATGCATAATGAAGTGATGTTTGGTTATTTCTCTCCCGATAAATTCTTCAAGAAGAGTAACTGCTCCAACATTTTTTTTGGCACATAGCTGGAGCACCATCAGTACAAATGGCCACCAAGTTTGTGAAATCTAATCCCGACTTATCATTCGTGCACTTTATCACTTCACTGGAGATTTCTTTTCCGCTTGTGCGACCCGTCATGGAGCACATGCCAGCAAGTTCTTCAGTAATTTCAAAGTTTTTATCAATACCTCTAATAAAAATAAGAAGTTGGGCGGTGTCTTTTAAATCGGTGCTTTCATCCATAGCTAGGGCGTAAAAGCAGAATTCACTGACTCTCTGCTTTAACTGATCACTTAAATTGGTAGAAATGTCAGCTATTCTTCTCCGTACAGTCATGCGTGATAGACTGACATTCTCAAATATTCCCCTCTTTTCTGGACATAACTCAGATACAGCAATCAACATACACTTTTTTAATAACTCGCCTTCTGTCAAGCATTTCCCAGCAGCAGCAATTTCCTTAGAAATTTTAAAGCTTACTTTAGTAACTGTATCGTTCTCAGTGCTCACTTTCTTGAAAATTTGCTGTTCTCTACTAAGGTTTTTCGCTAAACTGGCTGCTTTAATTATTTTTTCATTTGGGCTCAATTTGGCGAGATTGGGATGCTTAGTTTCAAAGTGCCGCCGAAGGTTGTATTCTTTCGGAACGGCTAACGTTTCGCGACACACGAGGCACAGTATTTTGTCTTTGGAAATAGTATATAAGTATTTATTCGTCCATTCAGTGCTCACTTTGTTGAAAACTCTGTGCTCTGATTCTATTTTTCTCTTTTTCTTTTCACTCATGGTATCCATTATGAAGCTCAAGATTTTGTTGAATAAATTCACACACAAGGGAAACACTCACAGTCACACACAAAGAGAAGAGATATCTCACGGCGCATGGCACACTAGCAAGGCACTGACGGTGTGTGGAAGCCTGTAGGTCCAGGGGTCACTATATTACTGCACACAGCAGTCAATCAATGCAGTTGTAGATAAATCTCTGCATTATGCATTTTTGTATAACTTTTATATGACTTTGTATTGAACCTTGGTACTGTTATAGCGGGCTCCTAAGATAGTATAATTAAGGTAAAAGAAAAATTTCTTCTGTGCAAATTTTTGAAGCAGAGTTCAAATTTGTGTGCCATGAGGCAAATGCGCCCAAGTAAGTAAAATGCTTATACATTTAAAAAGTTTTAATTTGCAATTTGTGTCAATTTATATGGGTTTTCAGATAGACATCATAAGTAAAAAAAGAAAAACAAAAGTTTGTGTTTTAAATTGAAAATTTTCCTAAAAATATCAATAAATGATTATCAGCCAAGAATAAGATATGTAATTACAAATGCATTTTAATTTCCTTATTGGTCGAAATGTCAAAGACGGCTAAACTAACCTTACTGTTTTTCCCTGCGATCTTTTTCATTTGCCCATTCAATATAAACTCTGTCCAGATCTATCAGTCCACAATCCAGCTGGTAACTCTTAATACACATCAGCACCCCACATAGAACCCCCCACTCGCTAGTTTCCCAATACACACAGATTTCTCCTCCCTCCCTCCCAGTGCCCTTCCCCACAGCCCCACCACCACAACTAAACAATGCCCCACACAGATCCCCAGTGCCCTGACACACACAGATCTCCCTCACTGCCCAGCACCCCCGAACAGGCCCCCGCTGCCTAGCACCCCAAAACACACAAACCTCCCCCACTGCCCAGCGCCCTCCACACCCTCAAAGCCCAGCACCCCCCGCACATCTCCCAGACACTCATTCCACCACACCCTTCCCCCTTCCCTGGCCGCACTCACCAGCCCTGCTGGGAGGTCTCTGGCTCCTAGGGTGAGAGCAGCATGGGGAGTCTCCAGTGGTGAGCGGGAGCCGGTTCGCACCGGTTCGCGGGAACCAGTTGTTAAATTTAGAAGCCCTTTTAGAACCAGTTGTCCTGCGCGGGACAACCGGTTCTAAAAGGGCTTCTAAATTTAACAACCGGTAAGTTGAAGTGACCAGGACCGTAGCTGGGGGGGAGCAGAGGGAGCGGCTGCTCCCCCTGAGCACATTATCCAAAAGTGGCGCCTTAGGAGCCGACCCCATGGGTGCTCCAGCTCTCCGCCCCGCTCCCCGGCCCCAGCTCACCTCCACTCCGCCTCTGAACACTCTGCCCCGCTTCTCCCCCTCCCGCTTCCCGTGAATCAGCTGTTCGCGCGGGAAGCCTGGGAGGGCAGAGAAGCAAGCGGTGGCTTCGTGCTCAAGCCCAGGGAGGCGGAGACGGAGCGGAGGTGACGTGAGCTGGGGTGGGGGGAGCCGCCTGCGCCACAGCAGGTAACCCGGGGGGAGGGGCGCGGAGGGGAACCGCTCCCCGCCCCAGCTCACCTCTGCTCCGCCTCCCTGGGCCTGAGCGCGAAGCCGCCGCTTGCTTCTCAGCCCTCCCAGGCTTCCTGCGTGAACAGCTGATTCGCGGGAAGCGGGGGGGCTGCAAGCTCAGCCTGACCCGGTGCTCCAGGCACTGCACGGTGGCGGCGTGGCCCGGCTCCAGCCGAGCGGCGTGGCTGTAGCGCCGCCAGCCACCTCCAGGCAGCGCGGTAAGGGAGCAGGGAGGGGGTGTTGGATAGAGGGCAGGGGAGTTCAGGGGGGTGGGGGGGGGTGGATAGGGGTCGGGGCGGTCAGATGGCAGGGAACAGGGGGATTGAATGGGGGCAAGGGTCCCGGGGGGCAGTCAGGAAGGAGCAGGGGTTGGATGGGGCGGTGGGAGGCAGTCAGGGGCAGGGGTTCCAAGGGTGGTCAGGGGACAGGGAGAAGGGGTGGTTGGATAGGGAATCAGGAGAGGAGTTGGATGGGGCGGCGGAGGGCAGTCAGGGGACAGGGAAGGGGGTGGATGGGGCAGGGGTCCCGGGGGGGGGGGGTAGGCCAAAAAGCGCTCAGGACGGGGGCGGTGGCTGAGCCCCGTGTCCCTGCTGGGGGGGGGGCGAGGGCTCCGTGCCCGTGTCCCGCTTGGGGCAGTGGGGAGGGGCAGCGGCGCGCGAGGGCTCCGTGTCCTGCTTGAGGCCTGGGGGGTGCGGCGCCGCGCGCAGGCTCCGTTTCCCGCTTGGGGCGGGGCCGGCAGCGCGCGAGGGCTCCCTGCCCGTGTCCCGCTTGGGGCGGGGGGGGGGGGAGGGGGAGGCGCGGCGGCGCGCGAGGGCTCCCTGCCCGTGTCCCGCTTGGGGCAGGGGGGCCGCTCGGGATCTCCCCCCCCCTCCCTCCCAGGTTTGAGAGCCTGGGAGGGAGGGGGAGACCCCGAGCGGCTGCGGCGCGCGAAACAGCTGATTCGCGCGCCGCTGCTCCCCCTCCCTCCCAGGCTTGAGAGTGAGCCCCCGCGGGCTGCACAGTGAGCCCCCGCGGGCCGCATGCGGCCCGCGGGCCGTATGTTGTGCAGGCCTGAATTATGGCATTAATGAGGTGTGTGGCTTTCTACACACACATTAAGTTACAGAGAGGTTAGAATTTAGCATCCACCACAAAGCCATTTTTACTTTGAAAAGTGACTCAGTGTAATTGCACTTTCCAATTTTCTCCAGTTCAACAATGCTCAAACATCTCTATTAAGCAAAACAAAGTTACTATTAAGTGAGGTATCATTTGTTTATTAGCACTAAGCATGACAACTTCACTACCTTACACTAAAAAAATCCAGTAGACTTAACTTATCCTTGTGCAATATGCTGCAATTTTCCCATAAAATTTCAGTTAACAAGTAAAGTTATAATTACATTTTAAAACCTAAAATAAGCTTTGAATCATTAAAGAACTATTATACTGAACATACACATTTCTGTAGAAGATGTTCAGTTACCTGGGATGGACAAATGAATGTGATTGAGTAACAGGGTCTGCTTCATGCTTTATAACTGGATACCATTGCTGCAATTCTAGGCTTTGCTGAGGATCTGCCTGAAATAAAAATAAATAAATAAAACCAATTTAGGGTTGTTTTTACTCATCTTTCAACTTCTAACAAGTCAGCTTTGCTAAAGAGTTAGTAAAAATGTTATTCAATTATTAATAGCATTTATACAATAAACTCATTTTATTTCAAGCTGGGCAGCATAAGGCAGATGGGGATGGGGGAACAGAGAGAGGAGAAAGGAAATATAGGCCAATGAAGAGCAGCAATGTGGGGCAAGGAAAGCTGCATGACCTCTAATTTGTCCCATCCAACTATGGGTAAAGATGAAACTGCATTAAATATAAACATAGAACTTTCACCTATGCTAGTCTAAAATTGGCTCAGAGACACAACACAAATGGATTATTTTTCAAGTACGGCATCTCAGTAACTGATAACTCTTAGACTGAAATATGACATGCAAAAAGACAGAACGGGTGTCTACACTGCAAATATATACCTTAAAGCTACAGATATTAACTTCTTGATTCAAAAGAAAGATCCTGCTTTATTTTAGAAATGTATTGTGTTACACATAAATTCAACTTTAACAATATCTATATTAGCTATATCTAGAAAGCAAGAGGGAAAAAGTAGTAATATGCACTTTATCCCTGAGCCTAGTCTTCATACTGAACTGCATTGGAAAACTCCTTAAAAATCCATACAAAGATTTCATTGGCTTTCCAAATTTCTGCCAGAAGCATACTATAATTATATGTAGTAAAGGGAAGTAGAACCCAGGACTGCTAATGGGGGCAAGGGCAGGGCCCATGCTGCAATGAAATGTTCACCTCACTTTACACAGTTGTCACGTACTTTATTGCAAAATGAAGTCTACAAAAAAAAAAAGCAGCAGCAAATTACTCCAATCACACACTAGGGGATTTTACGAGTCATAGATTTCTGTTTATAGAGGAGGGACAGATTCACCACAATAACATGACTAAACATTGTTATCTTGAAATACTGACATACTTTAGATATTGCTAGGGAATGACATCTTAAAAGCCTTCCTCATTTCATATTTGAATAGAAATTCTTGTTCATTTTGTTTCAAGAATATGGAGCCTGGAAAACATTCCTTATCAATTTCTGGCAATATTCAATGCTCCACTGTGCAAAAAGCAGTAATATTACCACAAGAGAGTCTGATACACACATGAACAACACACATATTTTAACACCTATGAAAAAAAAAATTTTAAGTGTGCACACATATATCTACCAGTATATAACAACCTTGCAGTAGGAATCCCAAAAATAAGTTCTCATAACTACATCCTTAGCTGTTGAGAGAATACCTGATTAGATAAGCGTACCTTGCACTTCGCCCTGTAGAGTCAAACTTGAACTCTAACAGACCGTGACAGAGAGCAAGTTCGTAGCCAACAACCTTCCAATCAGAATCTTCAGTCTACCAAGTTCAATCTTAGGAACTAAAATCAAGAATGCCCCCTACTGATCTCAGGACAGGACACTGGGAAGATGTAGGCCCCAAAGGAGCTAGGTCCCAGAATGGTAAAAGCTTTTAAGACAATAAATACTACCTTAAATGTAAAGGATTTGAAATACAGAGAACACATAACTTCCACACAAATGGCCTGAGAAGCTGGATTCCAGTCTATTAGTGAGGTCATTCTGATAATTTAAATACTTTATATTCATTCTTCTACTTATATAACGGCTATTGTACAGTATGATTTTTACTTTTATCATTTCTGGATTACATTATCTCCACCTTTTATATCAGATGTTTTAATTTACAGGTGACCTTTTATACAATTATGTTATACATTACTATGCTATCAGACGAGTTTTTTTAATGCACATGTTCTCCTTCGGTGTCTATTTCACAACTGAATTATTCCAAATACAATGAAAATGTTACTTGGTAAAGCCTCTGGCAGATACATTTAAATATATAATTGAAATGTTTTCCTAAAAACATTTTCTCTCATTCACTGTCCAGGTCCAGCCATTCTAAACCAAACTATTAATAACATTTTCAGCCCCTGAGGGAAAGTGTCTATTTAAATATAGACTGCATATGCACATATAAGCACATCCAACCAAATCACAGATTTTAAGTAGTTGACAGATATTTAAATATACTATACATAAAAAGACATTATCAAAGCTGGTAAGCCTAAAATTTGACCTCATTTTACTCATGTTTGTAAAGGCTATATAAAAATCATTTTTACATAAAACAAATGCTTCCAGGCTCTTTTCTAAAAAAAACCAAAACAAATAAAGTCATTGCCAAAAACTTAATAAAAGTATGAATATAAAATGAAGAAATGTATTTATATTTGTATCATGGTAGCATCTAGGGCCTCAGTCAGGGATCTGAAGACCACTGTGGTAGGTACTGAACAAACAAGTAACTCAGACCCTTTCTGTCCCAAAAAAGCTCACAAGGTAAGACAAGACATAACACGTGAATGAAAGACAAATGGTGATGTAATGGAGTGGGAAGATAAGGTATCAGTTAAATGAGCATAGTAGGTAGTGGTTTCAGCTCATAACCTGCTTAGCCATTATCAGCTGACAGGGGTTTGTATGGGGTTTTTTTGGTTTTTGGTTTTGGTTGGTTGGTTGTTTTTTGTTGGTTTGTTTTTAAGTACTACTGCAGAGGTAGGATTTAAGGAGAGATTCAGAAGAAAAACTGTTGACTCTGCAGATTATGACTGGGAGTTTTCCCCATACCTACTGAGCAGTGTGGCGGCACTTGTGGGAAAAGCAGACTAGAAGGCAATCAAAACAGAGATCATGGACAGAGCAAAGGTGAAGGTCAACAGTATAAGATAATAGATCTAGGTAAGGTGGGGTTAAATAGTCTTTACATTTAAAATCCTTCATCAGAAGCATAGTCAATGGAGGGATGCAAAAAGGTAGAGGTCGGGTGGTCAGAGCAATGTTCTACTAAAATGATCCTACCAGCATTCTGAATAAACTAAAGGGAGACCAAAGTGGGCGTGGGTGAGAAGACGACTGCAGCAGTCAAGGCCAGGGAGGAGGAGATCACAGTGATCATGGCAAGAGTTTAAGCAGCCTGGACAGACAGTTGTTAGATCTTTGAACTGGTACATAAAAAGCGGCAAGATTTAGACACTGCCTATATATGTGGGTCCAGAGATAGGGCTGTGATGACATTCAGGCTACCTGGGCCTTCGTGAAAGGAAAGGAAGGCAATGGCTTGGGGAAGATGCCAGCTCAGTTTTGATTACATATGAACAGAAGAACAGGCATACTGGGTCAGACCAATGATCCATCTAGCCCAGTATCCTGTCTCTGATAGTGGTCAGTGGCAGTTGGAGGTTGAAGGACACCTGGAGCATGGGGTTGCATTCCTGACCATCTTGGTTAATAGCCACTGATGGACCTATCCTCCATTAACTTATCTAATTCTTTTTTGAACCGTTATACTTTTGGACTTCACAACATCCCATGGCAATGAGTTCCACAGGTGGACAGTACACTGTGTGAAGAAATATTTCCTTTTTTTTAAAATTGTATTAATTTCATTGGACAACCACTAGTTCATGTGTTATGTGAAAGGGTAAATAACACGTCCCTAATCACTTTCTCCATACCATTCATAATTTTATAGACCTCTATCATACCTCCCCTTAGTTGTCTCTTTTCTATGATGAACAGTCCCAGTCTTTTTTCTCCCTCCTCATATTGAAACTGTTCCATACCCTAATCATTTTCATTGCTCGTCTCTGAAACTTTTCCACTTCTACTATATCTTTTTTGAGATGGGGGACCAAAACTGCATGCAACATATAAGGTGTGGGTGTACCATGGATTTATGTAGTGGCATTATGATATTTTCTGTCTTATTATCTACCCCTTTCCTAACATTCTCTTAGCTTTTTTGACTTCCACTGCACATTTAGCAGATCTTTTCAGGGACCTATCCACAATGACTGCAAGATCTCTTTGATGAGTGGTAACAGCTAATTTAGAGCTCAACATTTTGTATGTATAGCTAGGATTATTTTTTCTAATGTGGATAAATGCAAAGTAATAAACACTGAATTTCATCCGCCATTTTGTCACCCAGTTTAGTGGGATCTCTTTGTAACTCTTCACAGTCAGCTTTTGACTTATCAATCTTGAATAATTTTGTATTACCTGCAAATTTTGCCACCTCACTGTTCATCCCCTTTTCCAGATCATTTTGCTGAACAGCACTGGTACCAATATATATCTTGGAGGGCCCCTTCCATTGCTATAGCAAGTATCTTTGCTACAGCACCATACCTGCTGTACCGCAGGTGTGCTACTGTAGCACTTGTAGTGTAGACATGCCATTGAAGAGATCATTAGAGAGTTTAGTGAGAGCAGTTTCAATGGAATGGAGAGCGTGGAAATTGGATTGTTGAGAGTCAAGAACTGAGCTGAATGAGAGAAAGTCAATACATCAGCTGTAGACAGTCAATTCAGTTAGCTTGGAGGTGAAGGGGAAATAACGTTGGTGAAACCGTTTGGGTCAAGGGTGTTTTATTTTTTAAGATAGGTGAGATCAAAGCATACTTGTATTGTGAGGGGAATGAATTTGGAGAGTGAAAACTTCAGAAGAAAAGTGAGGCAACTAGGGGTCTGGAAGTGGCAGTGCTCAAGGAGCTTGATTTTATTACTTTCAATTCTTTATTCAGTAATTTTTAAAATTGAATTTGTGTTATTGTTTTCCTGTTCTGCAGGTGCCTTATGTTTCATTCTCTTTTGTTTCCCTTTAGCAGCAAGAAATAGGAGTGGGGCAGTCCAAAGTTATCACAAAATTGTATTTATCATTCTATTTCCATGTCCTCCTTTGCTGGGGGGAGGGGGAGAAGAGTTCTGCAAGGGTGAACAAGAAAAGACAACACAAACTTAATACTACCGCTGCTGTCCTCAGACCTGCTCTGAGCTGGTGGGTTTCATGGACTGGACCCAGCAGAGACCACCTGAACATTGCCCTTGTTACTTTTGGGCCTGCATACAACCAGCTTGAGAAGTGACAGAGCCAGTGCTTTAGACTGTCAAAACTGTCACTGAGAGGTAGAAAGCAGAGAAAGAATATTTGTACTTTTGCAGCTGCTATACCAGTGTGTGGCACTGCAACGATAGAGTGATGTAGTGGTTAATCATTCTCGGAGCAAGCACACCACCAACCATACTATGAACATCTGTGCACACTAGTAATAATTGTATGTGTGGAAGGAGGATGTTCTACAGGCATGCTATAATGTTCAAATGTCAAAATTCTCTATGGGCCTATTAATAACTGTCACATTACTGTTGTAAAGTGGGCAGCCCCTGGGTCCCTACACTGATGGTTTCTCAGGACTTGATTCCAAGGGGTGCCAACTACCAGTAACGTTCATGGTCAGCTGCTGCTCCCATTGAATTGGATGGAAAAACTTGCACCCACTTTAATGGGTGTGTGATCAGGCCTGTAGCTTGAAAGTGCACAGGTAAATGCTTCAAAGAACACAGTGTAACCCAACAGGAAGAGGGAAGCATTTCAAAACCTCAAAATTTAAACTCTCCCTACAGAAAAATTAATACACCTCTACCCCGATATAATGCGGTCCTCGGGAGCCAAAAAAATCTCACTGTGTTATAGGTGAGACCGCGTTACATCAGGGTAGGGAGAGAAACCACTTTTACTGCTCCCCGCCCCAGCTTCTCTCCCCCCCCCCCCAGGCTTGCCACGCCAATCAGCTGTTTGGCCTGGCAAGTCTGGAAGGGGGGGGGGGGAGCGGAGCAGCGGCGGCGCGCTCAGGGGAGACGGAGATAAGCTGGAGCAGGGAGCGGTTCCTCTGCGCCCCCCCGTTACTTGCTGCGGCCCTCCCCGGGGCCCCCCAGCTCTCCTCCGCTCCATCTCCTCCCACAAGCACGCCGCAGCTCCACTTCCCCCCCGTTCCCTCCCAGGCTTGCCGCGCCAATCAGCTGTTTTGCGCGGCAAGCCTGGGAGGGAGGAGAAGCGGAGCTGAGCGGCGCGCTCGTGGGAGGAGGCGGAGCGGAGGTGAGCTGGGGCAGGGGGGCCGCAGCAAGTAAAGGGGGGAGCGCAGAGGAACCACTCCCCACCCCAGCTCACCTCCGCTCCACCTCCTCCTCCTCCTCCCACGAGCACGCTGTTCAGCTCCGCTTCTCCTCCCTCCCAGGCTTGCCGCGCAAAACAGCTGATTGGCACGGCAAGCCTGGGAGGGTGGGGGGAGAAGCGGAGCTGCGGCGTGCTCGTGGGAGACGGCGGAGTGGAGGTGAGTTGGGGTGGGGGGCCCCGGGGAGGGCCGCAGCAAGTAACAGGGGAGGTGCAGAGGAACCGCTTGCAGTAACACGAATTCGGATATAACGAGGTAAAGCAGCCCCGTCCCCTGGAGCGCTGCTTTACTGTGTTATATCCGAATTCGCATTATATCGGACCGCATTATATCGGGGAAGAGGTGTAGTTGCACACAAACATCAAGGCAACCAGTGCTTCAAACAATCTCCTGCATCCGAAGAAGTGGGTTGTAGCCCACGAAAGCTTATGCTCTAATAAATTTGTTAGTCTCTAAGGTGCCACAAGTACTCCTGTTATTTTTGCGGATACAGACTAACACGGCTGCTACTCTGAAACCATCACTTACCCTCACTTCTCCTCCAAATCTCTTATAACCCACTTCTTCAAGCACTAATAATTCCTTCACTAGGACTATTTAATGTTTTGGCTAATATTTGTCTTATTCAGATTATGAGCTCTTTGGGCACAGACTAGCTTTATGTTTGTGAAGGAATGTAGAGACTTATAGCAATACTATTTGCATATTTTTATTACAAGTCCCTCCATAGTATCTCAATCTGCTAGCATAAAGAACTGTTAGTTAGATTGCTTAAAAAAACATTTATGGCATATCTATATTATATATAACCTGCTTAATGAAAAAAAAAAAAAAAAAAAACACATTACCAGAGTCTTCCATTTTTAAATAGTATCTTATCAATGTACCATTACATTAATTGAAAAATCATGGCATGCTACCGGGTGTTTGGCAAGCTAATAAACTCGCTTTAACTGACAAAAACAGAATTAAAGTTGACGCTCCATTCTTAGGCTCCCTCCTGCTTTGCTTAGCCTTGGCGCACACACTACATAGAATATCACACAAAATTGATAATTGAAATGAGAAAAGTTGCACAGTGTTTCCATGATGGCTCTAAAGTTCCTAGCTTTTGCCAGTTTAAAGAAAAAGAAACCTAGCTTTTAGACTAAATGTTTTTTGGCAAGTTTTCTACCACCATAAAAACTCCAACACGAAAGGAATATTCATTACTGCTTTGTATTATCTGTGTTGAAGATTTATAGTGGACTTAACTTATACTTGGTCTGATACCTATTCATATTGATAAAAATGAACATACTTTTAAAAATAAATATTTCATCTTTGATCCACAAGTTTTTCAAGGGTAGTTTCACTTACTTTGGATTGAATTCTTTTCTGATTTTTCATGCTAAACTTCTCCTTCATTTCCTCCAAAAGATGCTTCAGTTTTCTCTCCTCTGAAGTGCCTAAATATTTTTGGTTAACATGAAGATAACAATGCCATTTGGCTGATTCAAAGCCCCAGTGGCAGGTCCTCTTGTCAGGAGATCTATGCGAATGCATCACAAATGTCTGGGGTGAAAACATTCCATAGCACTCCAAACACTGGATACACGGAGCATCCGGCTGAAGATAAAATTGAGGTGCAAACAAACCCTGGCACTTGCCCAAGCATTCATGCTCTACTTCAAAGGCACTGCCAGTCTCTTTCAATTGGACCAATGTGTTTTTTGCAGGAAGCAGAGTGCCATTTTGAGGAAAAGTGCGAGGACGTAGTAGAGCATTGCATAGTCTTTGAGCATCGGTCAGTGTGATCAACCCACAGGATGGGGCATTAAATGGAAGGATTCCCAAAACCTTTAGGATATGAAGCTGGTCAGAAGTGCACCTCGAGCAGTATATATACAGTTCATCGCACACTGTATTAATTTGCTGTAGTGAAAAGTCTCGGAGCACTGAATTCAACACTTGAGGCAAACAGAGTCTCTTTTCCCCTCCAACTTTAAAACAAGAAATAGATTCTCCCTCTAGTATACTCTGAGTGAGCTCAGTGGAACTGTCTGAAGGAATGAGCAGTGGACTAGGAAGTATCTGTGGTGATGGAAGAGGCACAAAGACAGTGGGTGACATGCTTTCCTGGGAATAACGAGCTGAAAAAGCTGCTGGTCCACCCAGTGAACTCTGGCTGCTTAAATGGAACTGTGCCAATGTGTGTTTCAAACCAGGATTTAAATTCAAAGACTCAGATAATGTAGTACTGTTTGGTTTGGCATTTTCTCCATCAGACTCCATGGGAGTTTCTTCATATTCATCCGCGTTTTCCTTCTTTATTTTTGGCAACTTATTTACTACAGCTTGTACTTTGCTATTTACATGCTTCTCTGTCATTACTTTTTTTACTGGTGGACTGCCATCTTCTTGGACCTCACTCTCTTTTTGCTCAGAACCTGGACTTATAGAGAAATCTGTTTGTGGACTTTCCATCACTGAACTGCAGAATTTTAAATAAATAAGTTTGAAATGTGCATCTTCCTAGTTGTGTGTTTGTTTTGTTTTTCTTAAAAACACGCCAATTTCCAACTATTTTAATTATCTCACACCCAGCAAATGTGCCACCTCCTTAAAGTGAGAATTTAATCCTTTGACCTCAAGAGCTACAAATGTAATCCGTTCTGCATGTAGCAGCATCAAATTCAAGGGTGGAAGGGTTAACAAACGTTTTATTTTGGGTTTAAAAATATTTGTTCAGTTCTCTTTTATTAAATGGATTAAATGGACAGCACAATGTACATACAAAAGGGTATAATTTCATACCCCTACACCATTATTTATAAATCATTCTAATGAATTAATCTAGTAGAAAAATTGGGGTTTGGTGCAAAAAAAGTCTGGTTTTGATCAAGTTTTTCTTTTAAAAAACATATTGGCTTTTCATATATGCTTGCATTTAAGTATTAAAATACAAAAATTATCACTTGTTCTCACTGAGCAGTGCTGGTGTTAATGCAAATCTTCCAAAAGTTAATTTCAGTTGTGTGTATACTTATGCAGCACATCCCTTTCAACTCACAGGATCGAGCACAGAGCTTAGTCGCTTTATTTATTTATTGTGCAGCCAAGTTTAAATCACACCTCCAGTGGTGGAGAAATTTATTATAGTAATTCAGTGATAAATCCACAAATTAAAGGCTGATCGACGGTTGCTGGTGGAAACTAAACATCCCTATAGTGTCAGCATCAGTAAAAATTACCCTAGCATGTATCAGTTTTCCTACCCCAAATTATTGGCAATGAAAATAAGATCCAGGCCATCGGCAAGATTCATTTTTGGGGCTAGTAATACAAATCTCTGTCAATCCTTTTATATAACCTGTAAAAAGAAGAAAAGATCAGTAATCATCATTCGAATTTATTTGAAGAGTACAATATTTATCTAAAACAGTCTCTCAATTTTGAAATGGATTCAATATAGTAAAGTAGGGATATGTTCCCTAAATAACTAACTAATTTGCAGAGAGCTTTGATTTAAAATCATAAACCCTATTATGGCAGCTGCATAAACCTTGCAGCAGTAATGTAACTCAGAGTGCTGCAAACATGTGGCAAAGGGGACACAGAGGGGAATCACCTATTCCCTCGCCCCATTCAATGCTCTGTAAATCCAGAAAAAAAGGGATGACCACATCTCTCTTCCATGCATTGCAAAATAAGACAAGATTAACACAGGGAAAGGGGACAACCAGCCAGCCCCTCTTTCCTTGAATATGTTCATGAAATGAAGGTATTTTCTCCCAACCTCAATTCTCACACTTTTTACATTCAGTACCATCCAAACAAATCCAACATAACTAAACTGAAACAGCCTAGACCCTTTCCCACACCAGACGCCATGCAACACTCACCACTACTGCTTCCTCTCAGCCAACCTCTATACTTATTATGTGTTTTTCCGCAGCTCACATGCGCTATATTTTCCCTGAGATTAACGTCCCCTCCCCCATGCTTTCCTCTGACACACTGACCCTTCCTGGAATAACCCCAACACTCACCACCATCCCGTCTCTCTCACACTCCACCCAGACTAGCCTGCCCTTCCCGCCTATGACTCACCTCCACCTCAGTCTACATCACTCACTCAACCATTACCCAGGCTCTCCTCTGACTGGACTCCATCAAACACAGGACTTACCCTTTTCTCCTTCCTTCCACGGACACCCCAAATACTGAAGTGATCCCGCATTCAAACCTACCACTGACTCTTCCAACCCCCTGACAATTCTCGTGTAGCCCCCTGATTCCCACCTCTCAACGGCACACGTCACACACACAACTTCTCCTCGGCCCCATCCACACACAAACCCACCTCACACAAACCCCACCACCCAACTCTTCACAACCCCACCCCCAGGACACACACACAACCCACCCTTCCCAACCAGGAATAATTCCCTTCATCCAGTGACTCCCCACATTATGACCCCCCTCCTTATGGGGTCCCCCTCCCCCGAACGCACACCCGACCACGAAATAACACCCCTCCCTCCCCCCCCCAGCCCCATCCCCCACAGACACTCCCCCAGCTTAGGGATAATGCTCCCTCCCCCACAGACGCCTATGGACTAAACCCCCATCCCCCACAGACACTCCTCCACTGCAGGCATAATCAGCTCCTCTCCACACAGTCCCCTGGATTTGCCCCCTTCCCCCAGACACTCCTACCCCTCTCACGAATAACCTCCCCTCCCCCTCTCCGCCGCACGCACTCCCCCTGCCCCCCTTCCCGCCACCCCCGGGGCGCTCTGCCCGCCGCGTCCGTAGCAGGTCCCCTCACCCCGCCGCCCGGCTGCTCACCCTGCATCGTGGGGTCTCCGACACCCCAACAGTGGAGCAGAAGCCGCGCACGCACCGCCCACCCGTGACCTCACTGCGGAGACGGCGGAGCGCGGGCACCAACCCGGCGGGCGCGCGCCCCCGCCTCCAGCCCCGCCTACTGTCTGGGGTAGCGCCGCGGCGGCTGCGAGCGGCTCCCCCTCCCCCCACAGCGAAAAGCTGGTGTCATGGAGCGAGCCCCTCCTCCCTCGTCTCCACACGGAGCGCTCCTGTCCCAGTGCGCAGCGCTTTCCCCACAGGCACCCCCACGCGCCCATCGGGCCCTCCCGCCCCCTTCCCTGACCCCTGGGCCCTTCCCTGAGAGAACCCCACGCTCCTCCAGGGACCCCCCCACTTCCCTGAGTGGCCACAGATTACCCCCCTCCTTCAAAGAGACCCAGCCCCCTTCCGTGAGTGACCTCAACGCGCCTACGGGGACCCCCCCCCACCCTGAGTGACCCCGCCCCTTCCCAGAAAGATACCCCCTCTGCCCCTCACAGGGACCACACCCCCTTCTGAGACCCCCACGCTCGCACAGACACCCTCCCCCTCCTTCGCAGAGCCCCCACCCCTTCCAAGAGAGAGCCCCACGCTCCCCCAGAGGCCCCACCCCCTACTATGAGGAACCCCCATCCCACAGGGACTCTTCATTCCTCACAGGTCTCTAAGGGGTTCCTGCCACACAGTGAATCGATCCCCCAGAGTGGACTTCTGTCCCCTCGCTCCCAGAGCACCTCACCCAGAGACTCCAGCCCTCCCACTGCTCAGTGAGCCCCTCCCTCCACAGAGACCCCTTTCTCCCACAGCAAGCCCTACCCTCACTCAGAGGCCCCTCACCCCCCGGAGAAGCTCTCAACCCTCCCCCACCCAGAGACTCACCTCACAGATCTCCTACTTCTCAGCAACAGCTTCATCCACACACCCAGGGAGACCTTCCCCCAGGTGTTTCCTTCCAGACAGTCCACCTTCACAAAGACCCCCATTGTTTCACAGAGAGCCTATTCCTACCTCACCATAGAGAGTCTCCCCAACCAGTGACCTTCCCTCTGACTCCTAAACAAAGCCCATCTCCCTCCCCACTGCCCATGGCAACAAGCACCCAGAAACCCTTCCAGGGCCCTCCTCACAGAGATGCTTCCCCTCCACCAAAGAGACCCCCTCCTTACTTCCCCCACACATACAATGCAGCTCCTTTTTCCTTCCATTATGAGACAAACATGGAGACCTGGGTGAAGGGTCAGAATCTGGGGGGAGCATGGGCCGTTACAGCAGGGATACGGGGGAGAGAAGAGAGAACATGGGGGGAAATCAAATCAGCATCTTAGATGTCTGTATGCTAATGCAAGAAGTATAGGGCATAAGCAGAAAGAACTAGACATGCTAGTCGATAAACATGAATGACATAGTTGGCATCCCAGAGAGTTGGTGGGATAATACACATGACTGGAATATTGGTATAGAAGGGTACAGATTGCCCAGGAAGGACAGACTGGGGAAAAAAGAGAGGAGGTGTTGCCTTATATATAAAAAATGTATACACTTGGACTGAGGGTGAGATGGAAATAGGAGACACTTGTTGAAAGTCTCTGGGTAAGGATAAAAGGTAAAAAACAAGAGCGATGTCATGGTAGGGGTCTACTACAGACCACCTACCCAGGAAGAGGAGGTGGATGAGGCTTTTTATAAACGACTAACAAAATCATACAAAGCACAGGACTTGGCAGTGATGGGGGACTTCAACTATGTAGACATCTGTTGGGAAAATAACACAACAGGGCACAGATTACACTGCTCTACAGCCAAAATGCTTCTGAAATAAATGTAGTCAAACTTTACTAATTCTGGGTCACTGAGAACGAAAATGATGCTTAAAATTGTTGATTGGCTCTAGTTTTCAAGATATGCTATTGGGTCAGTATATACGACCCTTGACTTGGGAATGGCGGAGGATAAGTGAGTTATAAAGGGAAGGGATCTCAATTTAAACCAGAAATGACTAAAATACATCTTTGACTGGATCTATGAATAAATCTATGACTGGGTTTGGACAGTACTTGCTTTTTAGGCAAAACAATGAATGATGCAATCTGAAGCTGGTATTGCGTCATACATGATATGAATTGCAACCTGTTATTCCTAGAAGTCATGGATGATGCAATCATAACGAAGCTTACATCACTCTGCTGAACAAATTGCCCTATATCAGCTCTAGAAATCATACAGTGTCGTGCTCTCTTATTTGTCAGTGTTTGATTTTGCAAAGGGACACATTTCTGTTTATCCAAAGTGAGCAGAGATGCCTCGTACTTGTGTGAACAGTGCAGATAACTTCTGCTATGTTTGTGGTGAAGTGACTTTTGCATCACAAAAGCGCAGTATAACCACTATGGTTAAGAAAGCCTATCACCTTTCTTTTGGCTGCAAAATTGGAGATCAGGACAAGAGGTGGGCCCCACACATATGCTGCAACACTTGTGCAACAAATCTTCGCCAGTGGTTGAACAGGAAAAGGAAATCTATGCCTTTTGCAGTGCCAATGATTTGGAGAGAGCCAACAGATCATACCAGCAATTGTTACTTCTGCATGGTGCCTCCAGTTGGGAAAGGTGTGTCAAAGAAGAAAAAGTGGACTGTGCATTATCCAAACATTCCATCAGCTATACACCCAGTACCCCACGGAGAAGGACTGCCGGTTCCTGATGCACCAGAATCATTCGCACTTGAGTCAGACGAGGAAGAGGAAGAGGATGAAACTTCTGGTCCTGAACCATCAATGTCACAGGACCCACATTTTCTCCCATCCTCCTCCTCTGAACCACACCTCATAACACAAGGTGAACTGAATGACCTTGTCAGGGATTTGGAACTACCCAAGAGTAAGGCAGAGCTGTTGGGCTCCAGACTACAGCAGTGGAATCTCCTGGCAGGTGATGTTAGGGTTTCCATGTTCCGTGACCGTCAAAAGGATCTTGTCCCATTCTTCTTCATGGAAGGTGATCTTGTAGCCTGCAACAACATCGATGGTGTGATGGCAGCCCTCAACATCGTTCACAATCCAGATGAGTGGAGACTGTTCATTGATTCATCGAAGACGAGTCTTAAAGCTGTTTTACTGCATAATGGCAATGTTTTGCCATCAATTCCAGTTGGTCATGCAGTCCATATGAAGGAAACCTATGACAACATGAAACAACTTTTGAGGTGCATAAACTATGACCAACATCAGTGGCAGCTTTGTGGCAATTTGAAGGTTGTTGCTCTCTTGCTTGGTCTGCAGACTGGATACACAAAGTACTGCTGTTTTCTCTGCGAATGGGATAGTCGTGCAAGAGATTCCCACTACATCAAGAAAGATTGGCCACTCCGACAGTCATTGGAGCCTGGGAGGAAAAGTGTTCAGCATCCACCACTTGTTGAATCAAGGAAGATTTTGTTACCACCCTTACACATCAAGCTGGGTCTGATGAAGAACTTTGACAAAACACAAGCAGCTTTCAAGTACCTCTGTGGAAAATTTCCAAGGTTAAGTGAAGCTAAGATAAAGGAAGGTGTCTTTGTTGGTCCTCAGATTCGTGAACTTCTTCGAGATGATGCATTTGACCGTGCACTGCGTGGCAAGGAAAAGACGGCATGGAAAGCCTTCCAGTTAGTGGCAATACATTTTCTCGGAAACAACAAGGCAGACAACTACAGGTTGTTGGTGGAAAACCTCCTCAAGGCATACAAAAGCCTTGGTTGCAACATGTCACTAAAGATACATTTTTTGCACTCTCATCTAGATTTTTTTCCACCGAACTGCGGAGCAGTGAGCGACGAGCACGGCGAGCGGTTTCACCAGGACATTGCAACAATGGAGAAACGCTATCAGGGCAAATGGAGCCCATCAATGCTTGCAGACTATTGCTGGACAGTGACAAGAGATGCTCCATTTAATGAATACAAGAGACAAGCCAAGAAGCGCCGAGTAGACACTGAATAGGACTAAACTATGTACAGAATAGTTTTTTGCCTTTTGTTTCATAATAAATTTTATTTATATAACCCTTTTGCTGATTTTTAAACTGTTACATAAACAGGACAGGTGAAATATTATCATGTAAAGCAACCATAAACACATGAAAAGACCTAGGTTTACAATTTAAGATTAAAACTCTACTATCTACACAATATACATAGACATAAAATGTAAAAACTTAAATATCTTAGAAACAGTAGCCAATCAGTTGTTTTAATTGTCATATTTGAATTCAGCACATCTAAATACATAATAAATAGCACATTTTATCTCTGAAGCAGACGACTTCTCAAAAATTGTAGACCAGTGTTATCCAACCAAGATGCATTGGAGATAATTTTTTATTTCAAAAGGTAAAGAAAGCCACTAGGGAAGAAGCTGTTCTAGATTTGATTTTAACAAACAAGGGAGAATTTGAAAGTGGAAGGCAGCTTAGGTAAATTAATCATGAAATGATAAAGAGTTCATTATTCTAAGGAATGGTAGGAGGGAAAACAGCACAATAAAGAAAATGGATTTCAAGAAGGCAGAAATAGAAAACTCAGGGAGCTGGTAGGTAAGATCCCTTGGGAAGCAAGTCTAAGGGGAAAAACAGTTCAAGAGAGTTGGCAGTTTTTCAAAGAGAAAAGGGCACAATAGCAAACTATAGGAAAGGTAGGAAGTATGGCAAGAGACCACCCTGGCTTAACCAGGAGATCTTCAATGATTCTCAAAAGAGAATCTTACAAAAAGTGGAAAATAGGTCAAATTACAAAGGATGAATATAAACAAATATGTACATAGGGACAAAATTAGAAAGACCAACGCACAAAACACAATTAAACTACCTAGAGATATAAAGAGTAACAAGAAAACATTCTACAAATACATTAGAAGCAAGAGGAAGACCAAGGACAGGGTAGGCCCATTACTCAATGAGGCAGGGAAACAATAACAGAAAATGTGGAAATGGCAGAAGTGCCAAATGACTTTTTGTTTCAGTTTTCACCAAAAATTTTAGTAGCAATTGGACATCTAACTTAATGAATGCCAGGAAATAGGGAAAGAATACTTTAAAAATTACTAAAAATTACTGATGCAGCTGTGCCACTGTAATGCTTCTGGTGATGATGCTCTATGCCGATAGAAGAGAGCCCTCCCGTCGGCATAATTACTCCATCTCTGCAAGAGCTGGAAGCTATGTCGACGGGAGAGCATCTCCCGCCGACATAGCACTCGTATGGACAGCACTTAGGTTGTTGTAACTTGTGTTGCTCAGGGGGATGGCTTTTTCACACCTCTGAGTGACATAACTTATATCAACATAAGCAGTAGTGTAGACCTGCCATTAAACAAAGTTAGATGTTTTCAAGTCACCAGGGGCTGATGAAATACATCTTAGAATACTCAAGGAGCTGACTGAGGAGATATCTGAGCCATTAGCAATTGTTTTCAAAAAGTCATGGAAGGTGGGTGAGATTCCAGAGGACTGGGAAAGGGCAAATATAGTGCCAATCTATGAAAAGGGGAATAAGGACAACCCAGGGAATTACAGACCAGTCATCTTAACTTCAGTACCTGGAAAGATAATGGAGCAAATAATTAAGCAATCAATTTGCAGACATCTTGGAGATAATAAGGTGATAAGTAACAGTCAGCATGGATTTGTCAAAAACAAATAGTGTCAAATGAACCTAATAGCTTTCTTTGACAGGGTAACAAGCCTTGTGGATGGGGGGAAGCGGTAGATGTAGTATATCTTGACTGTAGTAATGCTTTTATATTGTCTCGCATGACCTCATAAACAAACCAGGGAAATACAACCTTGATGGCGCGACTATAAGGTGGGTGCATAACTGGTTGGAAAACCATTCCCAGAGAGTAGTTATCAGTGGTTCACAGTCAAGCTGGAAGGGCAGTTTTCAAGTACATAAAAGGTTGTTAGAAGGAGGAGGGAGAAAAATTGTTCTCTTTAGCCTCCGAGGATAAGACAAGAAGCAATAGGCTGAAATTGCAGCAAGGGAGCTTTAGGTTGGACATTTAGAAAAACTTCCTGTCAGGGTGGTTAAGTACTGAAAAAATTACCTAGGGAGGTTGTGGAATCTCCATCATTGGAGATTTTTAAGAGCAGGTTAGACAACCCCCTGTTAGGGTCTAGATAATACTTAGTCCTGCCTTGAATGGAGGGGACTGGACTAGTAGACCTCTCAAGGTCCCTTCCAGTCCTATGATTTCTCTGATCCAGCAACCCAAGCCCTCTATCCCCCCAGAACATCTCCCCTTCCACTGAGGCCTACAGGCACACTCTGTCCCAAATACATAACACCACCCTCTTTTCAGTGTTGACCTGCAAGCTTTCTCCTATAAAGAGGAACTTCCCTTTCTTCCATCAGTTTAATAACTTGCCAGCACACAAGTTGCTGGAGAGGCAGATACTGGCTTTGGGGTCTGTCACATGATGAAGTAAAGATTCAAGAGTCATTTTCTTCTAACACTGAACAAGGAACTTTGTTAGAATAAGGAAAAACAATAGCATCCCTAAATCTATTGTCTCTCTACCTCACTGTACAGCATCTGCCTAGAAGCTTCCGCAGATCCACAACTCCCTTTTGAAGATCCACCTCTGAAAACCAGACATTGACTTTTCTACCTCACCTTCCTCCTCCGTAAAATGGGATAATACTACTTACCACAGAAGTGTTTGATTCATTATTTAATATTTGCAATGCCCTAGATAGGTGATTCAGGTAATCAGAATCCACATAAAACCCGACCAGTTGCTGGAAAACCAGCAGTCCCAGATCTTTAGCTTATTTAGAACATTGTCTCTTAAAGTTTTTTTAAATATTAGCAATTATGCACAGACCCCTACACAAGAAGCTCAGCTCCATTTCTGCAACAGTAGGATGGAAGGAAGGGAACCTGGAAATACACACCTTTTCCTATACAATAAAGCAGTAAAATTTGGGGATGCCCCAAAGAAACATTTCACTAACTTATCCCAAATTTGTCATACTACCCCTGCCCCTAGTGGGGTATTCAGCGTGAACAGAAATCAATTACAATGTGAGAGAAGGGCAAAAAAAATGGCACCCAAAAACACTACAGGACAGGAGATGAGTTTAGAAGTTGCCTCCCATTCCTGGCCTGTTGATGGAGGGGTGGATATAGGGGGTTTCCTGCCAGGGAGCTATGTTCAGCTGGCTCATGAATTACAAGTTTCCACAGGATGAGGTGAGCTTGAAGTATCTGCTTAAAGGATGGCCTTGTCCTTTATAAAAAGCAGGTCTTCTATGCAGTTTGAGGCAGGGCCTAATTTGCCATTGCCCTGTATCTTGAGTAATAATTTGGTAAACCCTACCAAATCAGAAAAGTAAAATAATGTTGTACAGCCAGTGGACAATCAACTTTGCACTGGTATAAATGACTACTCAAGGTGCAGGGTAATGGGCCAAGCTACTCTCCCTACAGAGTATTGCCTCTCCCCAGTTTGACAGTTCAAGCTGAAGGCAACCTCTATTATTTAGTTGTCTGTCTTCCCACATTTCCATGCTGCAGTTCAGTTAATTAGTACAATAGAACCTCAGAGTTACGAACACCAGAGTTACGAGGTGACCGGTCAATTACACACCTTATTTGGAACTAGAAATGTGCAATTAGGTAGCAGCAGAGACCAAAAAAAAAAAAAAAAAGCTAATACAGTACAGCAGTGTTTCCCAAAGTGGGATGCCGCTTGTGTAGGGAAAGCCCCTGGTGGGCCGGGACGGTTTGTTTACCTGCCACGTCCGCGGGTCCAGCCGATTGCGGCTCCCACTGGCTGCGGTTCGCTGCTCCAGGCCAATGGGAGCTGCTGGAAGCAGCATGGGCTGAGGGACATACTGGCTGCTGCTTCCAGCAGCTCCCATTGGCCTGGAGCAGCGAACCGCGGCCAGTGGGAGCCGCGATCAGCCGGACCCGCGGACGCAGCAGGTAAACAAACTGGCCTGGCCCATCAGGGGCTTTCCCTACACAAGCGGCGTCCCAAGTTTGGGAAACACTGCAGTGCAGTATTGTGTTAAATGTAAACTACTAAATAAAAGGGAAAATTAAAAAAAAAAAAGATTTGACAAGCTAAGGAAACTGTGCTTGTTTCATTTACATTAAGATGGTTAAAAGTAGCATTTTTATTCTGCATAGTTAAGTTTCAAAGCTGTATTAAGTCAACGTTCTGCTGTAAACTTTTGAAAGAACAACCTTAATGTTTTGTTCAGAGTTATGAACATTTCAGTTACGAATAACCTCCATTCCTGAGGTATTCATAATTCTGAGATTCTACTGTACAATATTTTGATTGCCTTGGCTGCAAGATGGAAATTACTGACTCCCCTATTAAGACCCTTCACAGTTTAACCATGCCATACGTAGCCCCTTTATCTTATCACTTTGTTAACCACCCCCTTCACTCCACCAATAGTGCCAACCTTTCATAAACCTTCAGGTCCATTTGTACCTTTCTTCTACAAGAGCTGGAATCACAAAGGGATTTAGGCACCTAACTGCCCCTTTAGCCACCTAAGTCCAAAATATAGATCCTCAAAATCCTTGTTCAGCTGCTGCCTGACCCTAAATTTAGATGCCCACATTTCTGTTGGTGAACGTGTGCAAAGCCACCTCACTCACGATGCTACTGGTTTGCTTGGTCGCCTAATTCATGCCCGAGTTCCTGGGGGATTTGCAAACGAGGTGTGACCTTGCCTATTTTGCCTGCAGACCCTGGTTTGATAGGAGTTCTCAGAGCATGCCTAACCTGCACAAAACACAGCCAAGGAGGAGAAGATACTTCACTTGTACCCAATAGCTGGATGGTTAGCACACTTGTTTCTGATGTTGGAGACCTAGGTACAAACCTCTATGCTTCCATACAGGGACTTGAACACTGGTGTCCTAACTCCCAGATGAGTGCCTTAGCCAGGGGGCTTTAAGGTATTCTGGGGAGGGGCTCTCAATCTCCTGTTGAAGCTATTCCACCTTGTATGTCAACTTAAATTCCTATGAATTGTGTACATAGCTAGTGTGTTCAAAAATATGTTTATATTGCTGTCACTTCACCTAGTTTTGTGTGTTATTACACCCCACTTGTAATATCTGGTCTTTAACTTAATCAGGAATCTGTAACAGAGCATGAACTCAATTCCTTTATTCAGTGGTAGATGTTTCAACAGCAACCTAGGATCATAATTTTACTTTTACCATAGTGTACAGGCCTATGACAGCAGAAAGGTAGGCCTATCATAAAATCATAGACAATTAGGGTTGGAAGAGACCTCAGGAGGTCATCTAGTCCAAACCCCTGCTCAAAGCAGGACCAACACCACTAAATCATCCCAGCCATGGCCTTGTCAAGCCGGGCCTTAAAAACCTCCACCACCTTCCTAGGTAACCCATTCCAGTGCTTCACCACCCTTCTAGTGAAATAGTGTTTCCTAATATCCAACCTAGACCTTCCCACTGCAACTTGAAACCATTGCTCCTTGTTCTGTCACCTGCCACACTGAGAACAGCTGAGCTCCATCCTCTTTGGAACCCCCCTTCAGGCAGTTGAAGGCTGCTATCAAATCCCCCCCTTACTCTTCTCTTCTGCAGACTAACAAGCCCAGTTCCCTCAGCCTCTCCTCCTAAGTCATGTGCCTCAGCCCCCTGATCATTTTCGTTGCCCTCCGTTGGACTCTCTCCAATTTGTCCACATCCTTTCTGTAGTGGGGGGACAAAAACTGGACGCAATACTCAGATGTGGCCTCACCAGTGCCAAATAGAGGGGAATAATCACTTCCGTCGATCTGCTGCCAATGCTCCTACTAATGCAGCCCAATATGTCATTAGCCTTCTTGGCAACAAGGGCACACTGCTGACTCATATCCAGCTTCTCATGCACTGTAATCCCCAGGTCCTTTTCTGCAGAACTGCTGCTTAGCCAATCGGTCCCCAGCCTGTAGCAGTGCATAGGATTCTTCCGTCCTAAGTGCAGGACTCTGCACTTGTCCTTGTTGAACCTCATCAGATTTCTTTTGGCCCAATCCTCCAATTTGTCTAGTTCACTCTGGACCCTATCCCTACCCTCCAGCGTATCTACCTTAGTGTCAGCTTAGTGTCATCCACGAACTTGCTGAGGTTGCAATCTATCCCATCGTCCAGATCATTAATAAAGATGTTGAACAAAACTGGCCCCAGGACCAACCCCGGGGCACTCCGCTTGATACCGGCTGCCAACTAGACAGCGAGCCATTGATCACTCCCCGTTGAGCCCAACAATCTAGCCAGCTTTCTATCCACCTTATAGTCCATTCATCCAATCCATACTTCTTTAACTTGCGGGCAAGTTATGGTTGAAGAGGTGCCAAAGCAAAGCCTTAACTTTGCTGAAGGATTTAAACCTCCAAATTATTGAATATTATGTGCATCCAACCACCATGTTTGAAACAGATTCATTCCACAAACATTTGAATGCTTCCAAAAAGAGTTTCCCTTTCTCATGGGGTGAATTCCTTCCATTCCATGTGTCAGAGCAATGAAGAAAACTTACCAAAACCTCTTATCTCCTGTAGTGCAGAACACAGCCACTAAATACACTCATCATTTTTTGTCTCTTTAACTTCTTCCCGTTTGTTCATCCACCTGATTAGCAACCTGAAATCACAGAAAATCTTCCTAGCTGCAACAAAACCGCTTAAAACATAACCAACACCTACACAACTGGAAATGTAGTGCACATGTCTCAAAATACTCAACGAGGATTTTAAAATGCACATTGATATTGCAGAACGCCTTCCTGCACATGAGGAGAGGGATTGGTCAACCTGGAGATGTTTAAATCACCTCTGAACAAGAGTTGGCAGGTCAAAAAGCCAATATGCAGAAGTGGGGCTATTCCAACAACCCAGACACAGGATAGCAGTGAAACACAAACCATGGAACTCTGTTGGTCTGTCAGCTCCTGGAGGAACTGTGCACCATGGAAGATCTCACCAGGGCTATAGACTGAACCATACCATGTGCCCAACATTGGAAAAATCTATGATTGTGGCAGAAGAACACAAGCGGAAGATGTAAGTATATGCACAATAGACTGATATACCCCTATCTACTTTCGCCTACACTATGTGAAGCTGTACCTCTCTTGGACTGTTTCCTTGGGAAAGGAGGAGGTGCTGTAGAAATATATGTGCTCAGTACAGGAGTCCATAGGGGAAGGGCATATATACACAGGCCTGAGTGATACTATTTTGCTGCAAGCTGAAAAACTAGCATAATTGAAAATGTCAGGGCTTAAAGTAGTTTCAAAGAAATGCTGAGTCTATCATTGCCCAAAGAGACAATTTAATTAAATATAGCAAAATGTTTGAGCTTGTTTAAACACATATTTTTTTCTTCCTGTGAAGGGGGCAGGGAAGGATTTTTAATAGTAGATAATAGAAATAGAATGCATAGCAAATTGAAATTATCTGGATTTGCCAATGTGAAAGCACTACAGAACTATCCCAGCAACATTAGAAGCCAACCAGGTATGGAACCAGAATGGCTAGACACCAGTGTCTGAGTTGGTGCTTCCCAGCTGGTTGTAGGTCATATTACCCCTTCTTCAAGTATCAGTCAAAACCAAAAGTCAATGAGATGTACTTGCAAACTGAAATACACAAAAATCCCATTTGCAATTCTCCATGTGAACCTCAGTGTTCCCCACATGCATCATTACTGAGAGAAGCATCAGCTTCCTGACAAGAATAAAAAACTTACAGGAGATTATACCTGTTGTGAGGATGGTTTCTTCTTCTTTGTCACATGTGAGCACAATTTTGCACAACACTGCTCCCTTGCCAGCAACCAACTTTCCTTAGACCTACCACAGAAGGAGAAGGGAGACAACATAAGAGAAGAATTGTTCCAGGGAGAGGAAGATACACATCCAGGGCCGGTGCTACCATTAAGGCAAACTAGGCGGTTGCCTAGGGCGCCAAGATTTGGGGGCACCAAAAAGCGGTGCCCCCAATTTTTTTTTTTACAGCATTCCTGGGCTGGGCTGCCGGCGGCGCGCTGACATGTGCGGCTCAGACTCCCTCTCCCAGCGCAGTGGCCGCTCCACTTCTCCCACCTCCCAGGCTTGCGGCGCGAATCAACTGTTTGGCACTGCAAGCCTGGGAGAATTAGAGAGGGGGCAGCGTGCTCGGGGAGGAGGCGGAGCAGAGGTGAGCTGGGGTGGGGAGCTGCTGCACCGCTCCCGGGGGAGGGAGCTGCCGCGGGGGGGAGGGGACGCCTCAGGGCGGAGGCGGGGGCGCAAGGTGGAAGTTTCGCCTAAGGCGTGAAACTTCCTTGCACCGGCCCTGTACACATCATCATAATAGATAAAGAAATAGTGTGAAAGATAGAAGAAAACTCAGAAGGAAAAGAGCAGAGAAAAACAGCAAAGCAGTCAGAAGTCAGGGATTGATCCTTCAGCCAAAACATGGGTGGGTAATTCTCACCCTTGAGAATTGCTGACTTGGGAACTTGTTGAGCCACCACCAGAAGTGAATTGAGCTGTTCCAAGGACAGCTGAGATGCAGGTGAAGCAGCTGTGGCAGTTCTGAAGACCCCCAGGGCCCTGGTCAGTGTAGAGCTGAGGAGACTGATGTAGCTTTGAAGACCACATTGTAGGAGAGAAGAGACCACCACCAAAAGGAGAGCCAAACTGACTACTGCAGCTTTGAAGAGCTGCCATTGAGCGTTTCTAAGAGGAAGGTAACAAAACTGATGAAATATGGGGGGAAGAGAATAAAGAAGAGAGAATATGGGAAGGGGAGAAGGAGATGTACTTTTTGTAGGGAAGGGGCATATCCAAAACTAAATTAAACTCCTTTTTATGTCCCAGTGAAGTCAATGAGACTGACTATTCCTCATGTATATAAAATCTGGCACTCAGTTGCACTTCTAGTGGCTAGATCCCAAAGAAATTTAGGAGTTTTTATAGCCTTTGAGCTAACAAAACTCAATCTTTTGGTACAGGTAGTATAGGCTCATGCTTTTAGAGCCAGACATCCTGGGTTGGAGCTCACTACTGTGATCCCACCCATGGGTTCTGCATTATATTCACATGAATAAGGGCTGAAGCAATGGGCCCGTTAAGGAGAAATGGGGGTAGGGTAGAGAAGGGAGGAAACATACATCCCACCATAACAGTAGTACTTAGCAGTCACAAGAAGTGTTGTCTCAAGAAAAGCTAATTCAGTCTTTATTAAGTGATAATAAGGTTGGTCATGTAACGGATGTCTGGTACCTGCAACCTTTGCTTGTGACCACTCTCCTGATATCCAGTGGAGCGATTCCAGCAAGCACCTCAAGGCTGTTCATGTTCATTGGTTTTAGACATCCTGTGATGTAGCAGCAGCTGTCATTCAGGGCAGGGTCGAACTGCTTTGCATGAGCCAATCTTTCTGACACCAGATGTGTATTTGGCCATAAAATAGCAAAGTGCACGTGGTGGCTCTTAATGTTGCTGTGTTGGTTCCCCATTTTGAATTTGCAAGCTTCCTAAGTATGTTGTTCCGGGCACTAATTTTGCCTTTTGTCTTCTCCACATGTGCCTTAGAGGAGCAAGAGTGATCTAGCATCACTCCAAGGTAGACTGGATTCCAACAGAGGGAAAGTGACACCCTATTCCAAATGATGTTGAGTTGTCTATTGGCCTCATGATACTAAAATTGGAAGAGACTCTCTTGTGTTTTGACTGGGTTGGTGTGTGATTGATTCTTGGTGTAATAAACTGAGACCCCAGACAGTGCCAATGTTAACATAGCTTCGAACTGGGCAAGATCCTTGGCTTGGACAGCGACGTATAAATCGTCGGCATAGATAAAACTTCTTGTGTTGAGATGGATTGGTTGATCATTCATATAGCTGTTGAAGAGTATTGGTGAGAGTGCACTTCTTTGTGGTAGGCCATTTTTCTGTTGCTGTCATCAGATATGCTTCCCGAATACTTTGACATGAAAACATCAGTTCTCTAGCAGAGATTGTATCAGTCTTACAAGGTGGTGATCTTTTGTCATATTGTATATTTTAGTGAGGAGCCTTTGGTGACTTACCATGTTGTATGCTGCTGATAGGTTGATAAACATGGCACCAGTTATCATATCTTTTCAAAGCCATATTCGATGTATTGAGTGATGTTCAGCATTTGACCAGTGCATGATTTGCTTGGGGAAATCCAGCTTGCTCAGGGATTAGGTGATTTTCAATGAGTGCTGATAGACAATTTAGGATGAGACACTTGTGCAGTTTGTAGTGGTGACAGTAGTGATATAAGTCTGAAGTTCTTTGGCTCCATTGCATTCTTTTCCAGCTTCAAGTTTGCTACCCCACATAACATCAAACATGACAAAACACAGGTGATCATCAAAGACTAAGTCACAGCATCAAATGGGGCTATAACGTAACTGATGAAAATGGTGAACTAGTTGAATCATGGGCAGATGCACGCCACTTGAGCTTAATTCACAACACTAAGCTCCCTGGTTATTTCAACAGTAGGTGATGGAAATGGGGCTTCAACTCTCATTTGGCATTTGTTAGCAACAACATACATAGTGTGTAACAAATTTAGTTTGGGTCCGATTCTGCATTCACAGCACTGGCTCATCACCATCCAGATCAATGCAGTCATAATGTCAAACCCAGTACCATTCCAGTGCTACTTTAATTTTAAGAAACTGGAATAGAAGGGTTTCACCAATGACCTAGAAGCCATTCTAAGAGAGATCAAAACAATGCCAGAAAAATATGACCAGTTTGTCAATGCTGTGTGCATTGTCTTGAAGAAGCATATTCCACAAGGCCACAAAACAAATTATGTGCCTAATATCAGAGTTATTGGACTGCTGTGCAAAATACAAGCAGAAGTTCGAAGCAGACCCATTCGCTGAAGTTACCATCACAGCTGGTGTAGAACTGGTCTCTGCACTAAAGGAGGAAAAACACAAGTTATGGCAGAATCTCATTGAGTGTGTGGACATGACCCACAGCAGTAAGAAAGCATGGATAACCATCCAGAAGCTTAACAACAACCCAAGTAAGACAGAGCAACACTATAATATTACTGCAGATGTGGTCCCACACCAACTCCTAGAAAATGGCAGGACATTGAATAAATAACCGAAGATACGGCTTAAGTGGCAAGAAGACCAGGAGACTTATAATATTGAGGCACAGTATACACCTACATGCTTGGTTTTTATAGCAATGGGGAGCAACCTGCGGCCCGCACGCAGTATGTCAGAGTAGTCTGTTGGCAGGCCGCCAGATTGTTTACATTTGCATGGCTGCCTGCAGCTCCCTGTGGCTGCGGTTCACCGTTCCGGGCCAATGGGAGCTGCAGGAAGCGGGAGCCAGCAGGTCCCCACAGCCCGCGCCACTTACCGCAGCTTCCATTGGCAGGAAACGGCAAACTGCAACCACTGGGAGCTGCGGGAGGCCATACAAATGTGAACAAACTTTTCTGGCAGCCCGCCAGCGGATTACCCTGATGGGCCATGTGCAGCCTGCCCACCACTGTTCCATAGGATTAGTATTTACCTGCAGCAGGACAAATCTTCCACAAAGCAGGAAAATGTAAGAGTTTGCACAATCTGTTTGGGGATTTTCTATAGCATCCATCAGTGCTGTATCTGATGAGAGAAATGTGGCAGTCATGAATCTGTTGTGCATATGCCTACGGTGCCCAAGGAAAAAGTTTGAGAATTAGTAAAGTACAAAAGAATGCATCTCCAAAACTGAAGTTGCACTAGGGTGACCAGATGTCCTGATTTTATAGGGACAGTCCCGATTTTTGGGTCTTTTTCTTATATAGGCTCCTATTACCCCCCACCCCTGTCCCGATTTTTCACACTTGCTGTCTGGTCACCCTAAGTTGCACAGAGAATTAGTAAAGTACAAAAGAATTCATCTCCAAAACTGAAAGTTGCACAGATTTTTGTTTAAATTTCAGTGGTAACAGTTTTAAGTTTTTAATTCCAAAGAATAATTAGGTTACTGGGGATGACTATTGCAACTCAAGTTTCATTACAAACCCATATGGGAAAGGGGCATCCTTATGGCAGGCATTTAAAAAAGTGTTCAGAAGGTCACTGCATCTAATAAAGAACTGGAGTAATGATTTATGGCTGTGCATAAAAATGGACACCAAGAGCAGATAGCTGTATAGGAAAACGTTGAGGAAAGAATTTAAGATGGCTTTTGGATCAACCCTCTTCCTGTTCCTCTCCCTCTGCTCCCAATAGCAGCCACCAGTGAAATAAAGTAGCAGGATTAACTCATGCTATAGAGGGAATCTAGGCAGAAACAGCTTGGACATATTGTTTCCAGTAGAGGGCAGTAGTACACACATCAGCACACACACATGTTCTTAAACAATTGTGTTTATAATCATGGCAGTAAGAAGTCATATTCTCTTACTAAGAGTACGTTAGGGACTGGCTGAAGAAAAGTTTAAATATGAAAGAAGCATGGGATGTGAATCATAGAATCATAAAAATACAGGGCTGAAAGGAACCTGAAGAAATCAAGTCCAGCCCCCTGAACTGTGGCAGGACCAAGGAAACCTAGACAATATTTGATAAGTGTTTGTCCAACCTGTTTTTTAAAAGCTTCCAATGATAGGGTTCCCACAACCTCCTTTGGAAGCCTATTCCAGAGTTTAACTAACATTATAGTTAGAAAGTTTTTCCTAATATCTATCCTAAATCTCCCTTGCTGCAGATTAAGCCAAATAACTTCTTGTCCTACCATCAGTGGACATAGAGAACAATTGATCAGTCCTTTTTAGAACAGCCCTTAACACACTTGAAGATTTGTCAGGTGCCCCTTCAGTCTTCTTTTGTCAAAACTAAACATGACCAGTTTTTATAACCTTTCCTCATAGGTCAGGTTTTCTAAACCTTTTATCATTTTTGTTGGTCTCCTCTGGATATATCTTTCCTAAAGTGTGGTGCCCAGAATTGGACAAAATACTCTAGCTGAGGCCTCACCCGTGCAGACTAGAAGAGGACAATTATCTCCCATGCCTTACATATAGCTGTTAATATACCCCACAATATTAATCTTTTCCACAACTGTATTACATTGTTGACTTTCATTCAATTTGTGATCCACTATAAGCCCCAGATCCCAGTATTATCACCTAGCCACTTATTCCCCATAGTGTAGTTGTGTGCATGATTCTTCCTTCCTAAGTGAAGTGAATGTGAGCTGACAAAAGAAAAAGGAGAGTGAAACAGAATTCAGAAAAAGTGGCAGAGAAAGAAAAACACTGAAATACTATTTCTACCACCTTTCACTTATAAAGCATCCAATGATCTCAAAGCATTTTTTAAAAGAGAGAGATCATCCCCATTTAGATTTTTTCTTTTTCTCTTCATTAGGTAAATTCTTATGGCTAGGACACTAATTAGTTCTATGGAGGGAACTTTGAAATAGGACTAGTATTGTGTGTTCATGTAACGTGTAGGGATTCAGGGCCATAGCAATGGATTATAGCAACTAGAAATATTTTGGATCTACCCGTCTTTGGGGCTGAGCCTGAAGGATACGGAGTATGGGAACTGTCCTACCTGGACATTAGTTTGCATGAATTTGTGAGAGTTAGCATGTGCTGTCCTTGTCCAAAACTTTTCTAGCCTTCTGTCCTATTGTACAGTTCACTTGGATGCCTGGCCATCACATTTTATCTTATATGTACAGGAATTAATTTACAAAGTTTGTAAAGTGTTTTGGCACAAATGGTGCTACATAGCTAAGTTCTTGTTCATGAGTTGCGTTAAAAAAAACGAGAATTTTGTTTTTACTACTAGCCTCTTTGTATGCAAATTAAAATTAATCAAGTTCTTAGGATGCTAAGGAAACTCATATTTAAGGCAGTCTTACAGTGTAATGCAAAACTGGACACGCTCAGGTATTCAACATACTGATGTTTAAGTCTAAGGCAGGCTCAACTGATTTTTTTGTTTTTAATGTGAGACCTTTAAAGGCAATACGTAAGGGGGATTTTTTCTGTATTTTATGATGTATCGATATAGCCTGAAAGGGGTGTTTATTTTTCAGTTGAAGTGGGATAACGGATCCATATCTAAGATATCCAACAGGTCCTACAAAAGCCATGAAGACAAGAGATGACATTACTGCTACTGTATTTCTAAAATAAAAATAAGCAGAGCACACCCACAAAAATTTAGGCCTTCAATGTAATAAAAAAAAAAAAAAAAAAAAAAAGACTTTTAAAAAATCCATTACAGGTCACCTTTAATATTCTTTAATGTAGGCTCTGGTGGGCGATACCTCTCACCCACGCACTATGCAGGGGAGAGAGTGAGACAACTGATCTGCATTTCTAATGCGTAAGTGAAAAATTTCATTCCAAATTACTGCCTGCAAAGTGACGTGTCAATTAATGTTGTACTAAGACTTAAAATAAAAGAATCTTTCAGGTGAGCTGGTTAACACACATACTAAAACTGTTTGTCAAACTGCTAAATGTGTAAAAAAAAAAAATCTTGTCACACTGTTTTCTGAATCAGATTCCATTCAAGTGGCACATTTATGAACAAAGGGAGTTTTCTACAGAGAAATTTAGCATTTGCTAATGTTTCCTGATAGTCTCTGAAATTGCCAAAAAGTAAAATTTAATTGAACAGAGGCAAAGGACAAAAATATGCATTTTCATTTTGTTAGTGTCCTCCAAAAAATTGTTCTACATGTCTTTCTTCCTCTTTGAAATACGAGGAAGAGGAAGTCGTGTCTGTCTTTCTTGGTGGAGGGCTCTTGGATATCTCAAATGTGTGCAGGAACCTGCAGCCCTGAGTTGAAGAACAGATGTTGAGCTCAGATAACTTATTAATTATTCCATGTGTTTTAATTAGTAGTGCTTACTACATCAGCCATAGGAGTATTCAAGGGTAGTCCATGTGAATTTCTAAAGTAAACAAAACTTGAAGGTGAATTTTCTCTCTAGACACAGCAAAAATAAGCAGAAGCCAATTTTTCCTTTACAAGTCATTTAGATCAATTTCCTCATCTGTGGAAAAATGACAGCACAGCCAATATTTCTATGCAGAAAATTGCATATTTGTCCTCAGAATATTCTCAAATCTTCACAAGTCCATCTAGAATAGAAATCTGGAACAGTTGCATTACTCGTTTTCTGTTGTGCGTATTTCCAACGTACAGCCTGATATTCTTCGCAAGCCACCCCTCAGAAGGCAATGTAATCTCAGACAATTTAAATATTTGATAAATTATAGTAAGTAACTAGAATGTTACAATGTACATATAAAATCGTGTCAGCCACTTGACAACCTAAAAAGAGACTGTTTAAAAAAAACCTGTGAAGGAGAAAATGTCAGGTTGTATCAATGTGAATCATATACAATAAGTTATTTTTAGCAAAATGACTGAAGCTTGAGTTTAGATACCTATGTATATCCTTTAATCTCATTTCATGATGGGACACAAGGACAGGAGGAATTGATCAATGTGAAACATGGAGGGGTTTTTTGGTACTTGCATCAGTTCTCAGCACCAGTATGTGTCACGGCAAAATATAATTAATAGCATTTTGCAAGCAAATCTGTGGTTTCACCTATCCTTATAGCGGATGTCATTGCAACTCAAAATCACACCTAGAAAGAAATTCAAGAGCAATGGTTCTCAACTTTTTCCACAATAGGACCCCTGCAGAACCCCTCTTCCATTTAACAACGTGGGAAGGGCATGGTAGTCATAAGACCCAGGTTGACCACCTCATGCTCTAGAGCAGGGGTCTCAAACTCAAACGACCACAAGGGCCGCATGAGGACTAGTGCATTGGCCCGAGGGCCGCATCACTGACACCCACCTCTTGCTGCCCCCGGCCCTGCCCCCACTCCACCCCTTCCATGAGGCCCCACCCCTGCCCCGCCTCTTCCCGCCCCTTCCCTGCCCCCATTCCAACCCCTTCCCTGAAGTCCTCACCCCAACTCTGCCCCCTCCCTGCCCCCAGGGGGGGCAGGAAGGGTGCAGGGTGTGATGGGGGCTCAGGGCAGGGAGTTGAGGTGCAGGAGGGTGTGGGATGTGGCAGGGGGCTCCGGACAGGGGGTTGGGGTGCAGGAAGGGTGCGATGGGGCTCAGGGCAGGGAGTTGAGGTGCAGGATATGGCAAGGGGCTCAGGGCAGGGAATTGGGGTGTGGGGTGCAAGAGGGGTGCAGCAGGGGCTCAGGAGGGTTGAGGGGTGCAGCAGGGGATTGGGGTGCAGGGTGTGGCAGGGGGCTCAGGGCAGGGGGTTGGGGTGCAGGAAGGGTGCAATGGGGCTCAGGGCAGGGAGTTGAGGTGCAGGAGGTGTGCAGGGTATGGCAAGGGGCTCAGGGCAGGGAATTGGGGTGTGGGGTGCAAGAGGGGTGCAGCAGGGGGTCAGGAGGGTTGAGGAGTGCAGCGGGGGATTGGGGTGCAGGGTGTGGCAGGGGGCTCAGGGCAGGGAGTTGGGGTGCAGGAGGGTATAGGCTCTGGCCTGGCGCCGCTTACCTAGAGTGGCTCCGGGGTGGCAGCACCGCATACCATGGCTAGGGCAGGCTTCCTGCCTGCCTGCCCTGGCCCCGTCCCTGCTCTGCTCCAGGAAGCAGCCAGAGTCCGGGGGGGGGAGGGGGAAGAGACACGGACGGCTCCATGTGCTGCTCTTGCTCCTCCAGGTACCTCCCCCAAAGCTCCCATTGGCCACGGTTCCCTGTTCCCGGCCAATGGGAGCTGCGGGGGGCAGTGCCTGGAAGCGAGAGCACGGAGCCCTCTACTCCCCCCCCCTCCAGGCTGCAGGGACATAGTTCCAGCCGCTTCAGGGAGCGGTGCAGGGCTCGCGGCGCCACAGGGTAGGTAGAGGGGCAGGGGAGCGCACGGGCGGGGGGAGCTTGGCGGGCCGCACGAAAGAACCCCGCGGGCCACATGTTTAAGACCCCTGCTCTAGAGAAATCAACCATAGGATCACACAAGGAGGGCAAGTGTCTTGTGAGCCCTTCATTAAAACTCCAGGGGAATGCTCTAGCATCAAAGTTCAACTTCAAATATTGGAAAGTGACAGGTTCTGAGGGCAGGGGGGGACATAGGCTTAGACTATGTTTTGGCCTCACAGGTTAGGAGAAGTTGGTCAGACTTATCTTGAGAATGAGATGCTTTCCTGGTGAGAAAGAACACTTTTTGCTTTTATGGTGTTTAGTGGAAGCAGTTAGGTTGTGTAGGAGGTGGCTGCAGCACTCGCCTAGGGAGAAGTAAAATCTTCCAAGGTCCTTAGTGCAACATAGTCCAAATAGAAACCAGAAAAAGATGTTTTCCTTGTAGCAGAATGGAACCTGTTTGCTGGGGCCCTTGGATGTACCCAAGCACACAATTGGGCTGAACTGAATATGATCTGGCAGTCTTAAAAAAAACACACTATCCTTGCCATAATATCTTAATGTAATATTTTTGTAAACAGCACTAATCAATTGTTTGGTTACAGTTGCAACATGATCTCCATATGAGAGCTACAAAATTATCCCATTCTTTCAGATTTGAACTAGCACTGTAAACTGTCAAAATTTTATCCCCAAACCTGTCATATATGCCAGCAGTTCATTCCCTGGCTAGCATCACTCCAAGTACTCCTAAGCCTTGCTCCTTCCTCTTGCACACAAACTTGATTCTTTTGTTGGGTCACTATTTTAGGACTGCCCTGGGTGAAGGTTTATGGCAACATAATTCTGAAATGCAAGTCAGTGTGCTGTGGGACTGCTTACAGAAGAGACTTGGATAAAACTATAGAGAGGTTCCAACTACAGCATACAATCCAGTTACATGAAAATATCCATCATGCCTCGAGTTATACTAGTGTTAATAGAATATTCAGAGCCCTAATATAAATTTTTTATTTAAAAGACAAGTTAAAAAAAATGTGTGCACAAATACAGGAAATGATTACACAGTATAATGTTCAAAATAGTGTTCGTGAAGAAGAAAAATACAGTAGCAACAGTATTCAACTAGAAGAGCACCCAGAGTCCAATTTGTATACAAAAATGAAGTTACTCCACATAAACACATCATGATGCTGATGTAGACAGTTTATCTTTACAAGATATAATAACCTACTGTACTTGACTGTCCATGCCCAATTTCCCTGCTAAATATGCTAAGACAGCCTCTACACATTTAACAACTTAAAAAAAATTAACAGTTAATGTCATGGCACTTAGAGTTTAGAAGAGAAAGTAAAAAATAGACTTGCAGTGACAATTGTTTAAAATATATATCAATCACTTTTTTTGTTAACTAAGTTGATACTAAAACAGAAGGCAGATCTTAAGGTTAAAATACATAAATAAAAAGATGTGTATCTTCTGTAACATTATCTATAAAAATGTTTTTGCATCAAGCACAAAAACTTCAAAGTGAGAATTCCATTCATCTTTATGTATATGATGAAAATCTGAAAATACACTTCCCTATATAAAACTGTTTTTCACTGAATATCCTATGAATTTAAGTCACTGTACAGAGCCCAGTTCATTCCTCATTGATAGCAGCCTCTGAGTTTAATACCAACAAATTCCAGACTTCTATACAGATGACCACTTTACAAGTCAAAGGCTAAATACTTCAAGATTATCCCAAATTTAACTTGTGTAGTGAAAAAAACCTTTAAGATTTAAATAGATTAAAGCCTAAAAAGCAGCTTCTGATTTTAAGGGCCCAACTTGAGACATCTTACAGGGGCAATATTTTCATGAGAGGGGTGGGCGGCGCAAACTCAGTATTTCCCAAAAGTTGAGGCACCCAAAACAGCTTGTCAGTTTTGAAAATGTAGCCTAATATATTTTTTCAAATATTAGTCCTACAATGTATCTTGTAAACAAAAGTGGCCTAGGTACTGTACTATGGGCATGTACCAAGTAGTGTCAATCTCTTTTATTAAAGCTACTAAGTCAGTGTCCGAAACAGTTTAAGTATACAAATGAAGATAATTCACGCCACCAAAACTGAAATTATAGTGTCAATACACTATAGCATTCAAGGGAAAAAAACAGCAGCAGAGGGGAGGCTCATTAACCTTAGGTAACTCTTGCTAAAAGGTTTGTCTACATGGCTCTTGCAACGACATCAATGCAAACTAGGTACCTTTTAGAGCAGGCCAGCAGGGTGTACACAGTGCAGAATATTAGTGCACTCTACAAATCACGCCCCCTAATGTGCTTTGCCAGCACAGTGTAGACAAGCCCTAGGGTATGTTGCGTTTTCAGAATAGTGTTCTATTAAGTCTGCTTTTACTAATACTTAGCAGTTTAGCTTAAGCCATTTATATAGATTTGACTCAATGTCTCTTAACATCCCTTTTCCTTACAAATGTTTTAAAACCAAGCATAAAATATATCTGGCATCTCTTCAGCCAGTATATCCCTCAGATTCAAAAAAAGAATTTGAATATTTAGCTATCCATATGGACATTTATAAGAATCTCACTTCCGATCAAGTCACTTCTTGTTTAAATTACTTTCATTTATTCCAATTTTTCCTGCCAGTTAGCTCGAGTCCATTGTGGACACCTAAGATTTGGAAGAGATTATTCATAAATTGAAAAACACCAAAAAAAGTTCAGGAGTCACTGTGGCTAGCCCTTCCACTTTTCAGATACTGGGTTACATGAATAAAACACATGCACTCTTTTTTCCCACTGGGAAGATGGAACGCTTTTCCAACAACATGGCAATAAGATTCTATTAATTTTACTGTCTTCTCCTTAGCTAGGCTGTAGCTGTAAGATAACCATTTCAGATCTACCAAAACTTAAGGAATAAATAGCATGAGGTCCTACATTCTTGAATATTAGCTGCCCATTTCTGCTAAAAAGAATTCTCTATGCAGATTTTTTCCTTTAAAAAAAAAAAAAAAAGTATGAAGTGAGTTCCACTCATTTAAACTGATACTTTACATCACTTACAGCCCTTGCTGAAAGGGACAGGCTTGGAAAGGCACTCACTTTTCACATGCCAAAGTGTGTGCGTTACCTCCGGTTATCAATGAGAAGTAGCTCAGGAGTGGAATCTATTCATTCAATTACATGAGCATTATCTTCTCTTGGAACAGAATCAATGTTCCATAGTCCAAGAAAGCAGCCACTCTCCTTCGCTCTACCCATTTTAAAGAACTGCTGTCCTACTGTCATTTGCGTGTATGGGGGAACACTACAGGTTCAACTGTAAACGTGGAAAGATCAGTGTACATAGCAAAGTTGGAGGAGAGAGGCTTTAGAAATTACCAGAACTGAAGTCTTGTCAGTCTTGCTGTTAAAATGCAAGTATTAATGGCTTTTAATGCTGTTTCATTATGTGCCCTAATGCAACACATGCTCTTAAAGCAGTAAGAAGATTTTTCTTTAAGCAGACAACTACATTACTTACAGCAGTTTAAACAGAAAAATCCACTAGCTGAGAGTTAGCAACCAATGGCTGCTTCTATATTAAAATTAGACTTTGGCAAGATTGCTGGTAGATTAACATTTCAAATTTTTTTTGCAACCTAACACAAAAAGTTCGGCATGATAGCAAGTTGTAACAACCAAGATTAAAAATCTCTGACTCCACAGCTGGTGGCAAGTGTAAAATGTTTTTCATTTGATACAAGTGCAACCAAATGGCAAGTTGTTTATCCATGCAGAAAACAAGTGATAGATACAATATATGGCACAGTCCAGAAACGAAAGATCAGACACATTCCTCAGCTGACATCAAAAGAGGATTAATATATTCAAAGCCTTCAAATTCAGATTGGTCAATCTTCTTCACAATATCACTGTTAAAATAAAAACTAGTTAGTATCTTGAATTAACTCAAAATTGCTACTTGCAATATTACTCAACTAAGAGTATCAAAGTTGTATAAAAAGGATTAGGAAACTAAAGCATAAAGAGTTGGTCTTAAACTTTAGAACCCTAAGGAGGACATTCTTTCATAGTCCTTTGAGGAACTGGAGTCAAGAAGTTGCAGGGAAGCGAGCAACAAACAAATGCATAAGAGAACAGGCAACAGCCCTGTTCTGGTCTTCATCCAGGCACCAAAGTAGGCCCAGCCAGTCAATCTCAGTGCAGCAAATTGTCTCACACTAACTTATTTCTTTGCCAGCCTCTAAACACAAAGGCTTCAAACCATGTTCTGCCCTCCCAATGGCTGCTGCTGTCCCTGCTCTTTATCAAAGAGAGGTGGGGGCTGGACACTGCATACAGAGGTGGTGTTCCAAACTTGAAGGAAAAAGGGTATGAGGCTGGCTCCATTTAGGAGAGCGGACTTGGCTTCTCCTGCCCTTAGGTCCTTCTGGCACAGCGCTCTCTACCTAGGTCTGCTAGGTTAAACCCTTTTAGAATGGATGGGGTCTTAAAAAAATTAAGAAACTAGTTACTACTCCTCTCATCAGTGTATCTTCACTTAACTATCTCAAGCAAGATACTTATTTACAATAAGCGTGAGGGGAGAGTTAGGCTGTCAGTCTTTAAGACGTCCTCAATATTTGAACAATAATCATTATGGAACATTTGTATCGGCTGATAGTGCTTACAAGTTACTCATGTATAATGTTCCAAAGTTATTTCATTAAATACTATAGAAAGCCCTCAAGCTCCTAAAATAAAGAGAGCAGTCTGTTTTAGGCTAATTACTAAGGGAGGCAGGAAAGGCAAATCTTACTTGTGACTGAATTTTCTCCCTCAAGCCCTACTGGGACAGCAGGGAAGTCTAAGCTACACTGTCAGCTTTATCTGAGTTAACCAGCATCTGAATGGGACTTTTCAATCCTGTTAAGGTAACTACATCTAACACGACTGGGGGCGGGGGGACACACAAAAAACAAAACCCACCCTTTTTTCCTGTCAAATACCAAGAGTGTTTGAGAGACAAATTCTTAGACTGTAGTGTCCCAAGAAATCAAATGATGAAATTGAAACAACCCCAAAAATCTTGGTTTTAAAGATGGACCAGACTGCAAAATATGGCTTGCGTTCATAAGCACCAACTCAGTGGGTGCTGAGCTCCCACTGGCAGCCCCCCTATCAGCTCCCTCCCTGCCCCCCTCAGTGTTTGCTGCCCACCAGCAGGCCCTGCTGATCAGTACCTCCCCCTCCCTCCCCACCATGATCAGCTGTTTCGTGGCATGCAGGAGGTTTTGGGAGGGAGGGGAAGGAGCGAGGGAGCAACCTGCGGGGGGAGGGGGAGGGACAGGGCCTTGGAGGAAGGGGTGGAATGGGGGTGGGGTCTGGGGCAGAGCCAGGGGTTGAGCACACCCCAGCACATTGGAAAGTCAGCGCCTGTGCTTGTGTTAGCAAAATGGCTCTTTGAAGAGGATACCCTCAAGACTCCACCTACAAAAGAGCACTCATTGACTATCTCCATAAAAATTTTAAACACTTTGAGAGCATCTTTTCCACTCCCAAAGTTTTTGTAATGATGCCTTGGTGTAAAATTTGATTCACTTTTTCCAAGTCTAGAGAGAACCACAGTGAATGGTAGTTCCCACACCCCAGCAGCAGACTGCAATAAAAACCCTGTAGGTACATCTTTTATGAAGCCAATCAAACTGATCTTACACCTTTATAATTTACTAACTTTTTAAATAAAGGTTTTCTTAAGTTTGAGTTACTTACTCATCATCTGGAGTGAGCTGGACAGGTTCATTAGTGAACTGGGAATCAAAGTTATCCAGACCAAATTCACCTGATATATTTGGTTTAAATGGAGGAACCACCTGTTTTTGTTCCATCTAGAAATAAATTAAAGTAAGTAAGTATGAGTAACAGCCTATCACAGAGATTATATTTATGTTTTAAAAAAGAACTGAGTTCTGAAAAGATTACTTAAATTTCTTGTTTGTATCTTACAAATATTCCAGCAAATTAATTAATTAATTTTCTATGGTTACTGTGTGTAAAAGGGTTAATGGAATCTACATCCTCTCTTCACAGTATAGTTTAAAAATAGTTAAAAAAAATTATGAATTTATCAAATTTGGCATTCCTTTTAACTTTCCGTTAAGACAAGCTATCAGGGTTATACTGCATATAACAGAAAAAACCCAGCAGTGTTTACATACCAGATCCCAATCAACATTGCGGAAGAATGGATGTCCCTGAATATCTGCAAATCCTGTTTGAGGATGGCAGCCTAAACGTTCCTTTGGATCCTATGGAAGAACAAAAATGTTTCAAAGTGAAAAATCATTTGGAGAATGTGTGATCTCTAGCATACAATGATAAAGTTACTCATTATAGATTTCATAAGACACACTAATGTCAAAGCTGTAAGGTGTATTAGGCTAATGCACTGGCCAAAGTAGCCCTATTCTCAAATTTAAATTACAAGCGTTTTACTCCGCCTTCAGAAATAAGAAAAATTGCCTAATATACGCTGTAATTCAGTTACAACCTTCTGTATTTGGTTATATGCCGCCTCTCCTCCCCCACCCCACCCCCTTTTTTTTTTTTTTTTTTAGTTAAGATGTGCAAACATCAAAATATATTGCATGCTTGGGACCCAGGTCACAACTGGGTTTAATGTGGGAATTTTCATAGGTGGAGAATGTCTAACAATCCCATTAGAAGACCCCAGGTTACAGATAAAGTTAACTGATGGAAGATTATATTGCTGGCTTCACTGGGAGTCTCCTATAGACTTCCTCGGCTCAGAGACAACCATGCTTCAGCAAGTATAATAGGACAGGAGGAGGGAAAGAGATGAACAATGGAACTTCAAAGGAGAATAGCATCCCCTGAAAAATGCTTCATTACTTAAGCCAAGTAGTGCTTAGTTGGGTACTGTTAAGGATGGCTACCTCCAATGTAATACCATCATTTAAACAAAAAGATTTAAAAAAGACCAAAAGTCAGCATCAAGGTGTGTTTTTCTTCTAGGTTTCCACAGCTATTTTTGTATAACAAAAACCTCCATAGCTCAGATGAGTTGGTAATGCTCCAAATTTAAATGAAGCAATCCTAACAAGCCTAGTTTGTGAACAAATCTGTGGGTTAGTTGTAGGTCAGCTGCAGCAATACTATAGCACAGTGGTCTCCAACCTTTTTACGCCCAAGATCACTTTTTGAATCTAAGGGCAACCCAGGATCTACCCCGCCCCTTCCCACTCACTCCATCTACCCTCTCTCTGCCGCTCGCTCTCCCCTACCCTCACTCACTTTCCCTGGGCTGGGGCAGGGGTTTGGGAGGGCACTCTGGCTGAGGAGTTCGCAGTGTGGGAGGGGGCTCTGGGCTGAGCCTCGGGCAGGTGGTTGGGGTGCAGGAGGGGGTGAAGGGTGCAAGCTCTAAGAGGTGTTTGGGTGCAGGAGGGAGCTCCAGGCTGGGGCAGAATGTTGGGGTGCAGGGTTTGGGCTCGGGGTGGGGCTTGGGGTGCTGGCTCTGGGAGGGGGCTCAGGGCTGGGGGTTGGGGTGCTGGCTCTGGGAGGGGGCTCAGGGATGGAGGTTTGGGTGTGGCCTCCCGCCGAGCAGCACTTACCTCCGGTGGCTCCCGGTCAGTGGCAGGTGCAGCAAGGCTAAGGTAGACTCCCTGCCTACCCCGGCCCCATGCCGCTCCCGGAAAGGGCCAACGCGCCCCTGTGGCGGAGGGCACGTGGCTCCGCACGCTGCCCCTCTCTGCAAGCACCGCCCCCGCAGCTCTCCCGGCCAATGGGAGCTGTGGGGGCAGTGCTTGCAGGCAGGAGCAGCGTGCAGAGGGAGACCCCTGCCCCTGGGACCATGGGGCTGCGCTGGCTGCTTCCGGGAGCGGCATGGGGCTGGGGTAGGCAAGGAGTCTGCTCTAGCGGCAGCCACACTGCACCGCCGGAGATCGCGATCGACTGGGAGATCCTCTAGGATCGACCAGTTGGTGACCGCTGCTATAGCATCTACCCAGTTCCTGTCATTTTTTCAAGCAATTTATTTTTAAATACCAAAGACACTAAATGAGATAGACTTTGTCGTCACATTTGAAAGTGAAGTTTGTCAAGCCCAGAAACATGCATTCAAGTCCTTCACTAACATGGGGTGAGGCATTTTGTTCTGAAATAAGTCTTAAGTGATCTCTCAGAAGTTCCCTTCTGAAATATTCTGGCAATTCTGTTTCAATGCAAAATTCCACACACATCAAGTCCACCTACTTCCAACTATTCAGAATAATTATGATCTAGCAGACCATAAAGTACCAGAGAATTTCAGAAGTGATGTTTCAAAAATTATGGTAAAAATCTGTTTCCCCAATGCCTGGTCAATATGGCCATTCTGTGCATTCTAGGCCTTTTATTTTGTGGTTTACCCATTAGGTCTGAGTATCTGCAAAGTTTCAGGTTTTAAAAACAGTTAAACAGTAAAAAAAAAAAGCCAAACACATGTCAGTTCCATCTATTAAGAATTCTGTTTTAGAATAGCCCTTCCCAGGCTCAGACCTTGTCTGCTGAGCTTCAGCTTAGGGGCAATTTTAATTTCAGTTACACCCTTGTAAGTGTAAGTTGACAATCGGAGCTCTTGAAAAACCTCAGTCCAAATATAGGGCTTTAGCTCTTACCTTGTTAAGAAAACTTTTTAGAACACTTGCTGCTTTAACAGAAAGGGATCGTGGAATACGGATTTGTTTTTCCAAAATGACTAGAAGAATAGAGAATTTAAGACATCAGCACTTTGTATGGTTAAAGTTTCTTCTCTTTGTAAAACATTTTGTAGAGAAAACAAAACACTAAATAAAGTGGATGCCGCTTAATAGCAACCCTAATATAAACAACTTCCTGTTACCAGCAACATTTTGCCAGGAAACAATGAACCAATCCCATCCCATTAATTAATGTTAATGAGATTTGGATACTGGCAATGGCATGCCACGTACTGAACTTTTTTGGGGGGGGAGGGGGGGGGGCGGGGAGAGAAAGAAAGGCCATAGCCACAGGCAGGTTTGTGGGGCTGCAGCCAGGAAGGAAGCACTGGAAGGTGCCTTTCCTGGCAGCAACCCCAAAAAATCTGCCTGCAGCTGGTGCTGCCATGTACCAGTGCTTCCTTTCCTGGCTGCAGTCCTGCAAACCTGCCTGTGCCCAGGGATTGCACAGGAGATAAGGGGCAGACATGCCCACATCCACAACCCTGCTAGAGACCCAGTGCTGCGGACTGGGAGAGGAGGCTGTGGGCAGGACAGCAGTGGAGATGGGTACTGTGCAGAACAGTGGCCCTCCAGCACCCCCACTGCTGCCCTAGCCACAGCCTTCCCTCCCTGGGGAAAGCCCTAGCATCTGAGCTGCACCCATCCTCCCCACAGATAGATTTGCAGGGCTGCAGCCAGGGAAGGCACGTTCCAGTGCTTCCAGCTGCAGCCCTGCAAACCTAACTTCTTTTTGGCAACTGCCAGATAATGGTAACTTTCTGCTGTCAGCCAAAGGATTGCCAATAAGCAGAATCTATTGTACGTTAAAACCTCACCACTATTCACCTTGAAAGAGATAATCTTCTGTGTTTTGATCGGGGTTATCGGAGCTTCCAACAATATCAAATGGGGATCTGCCAGCCATCATTTCAAACATAAGTACACCTAATGCCCACCAGTCAACACTGAAGCCTAGAATTTAAAAAAAAATAAAAAATAAAAACCAGAATATAAACTATTTTATCAGGGAGGACTTATTAAAATAAGTATCAGTGCTAACTATATGAAGAACAAGGTATATTTTACTAATGAATAATCAGACGTCTTGACTGTCAGAAAGGCATGCAATAGTCAAGTTATGACCTAAAGACTACTGTACGTTTAAGGTGGGTGTGACAATGGCAACAGGAGTCCTCTTGTTCATTATGTGCAGGATGGAAGGCAGTACTTGGAAAGGAGAAGGAACGGAGACTTAAAAGGTTGGTGCTGAAACCTTAAAGATTAGGTTCTCAAGTTTAAATAGTAATTTTAGTATTTAAGAGGGAATAAAAAAAAGACAATCTCAGCTGTGTATTAACAGCATTTTTGGTGGAAGGCTACATAGTTATTAGTGTCAAACATTGCAATAAATAAAAATTGTTATTTATGCAAGTGACATCACATGTTCTATTGTTCACTGCTGAAGACAGGTATCAATTAACAGTTCTAGTATCTTGATTCTCCTCAAGGCTGGGACTGCTATAAAGATAAGTCTGCTTAGCCTGGGGAGAATCTGGCAGAAAAGAGGAAGGGCCTTGTGTCACAGAAAATTAAGCACACCTAACTAGTTCTGAAGACAATACTAAGCCATCTCCCTGCTCTGGAAGGAAGGCGACTGTGATAGGTCATAGGGTGAGCCTCAGGCTTTTGCCAGAAATATAAGACCCAAGTAATGCAATGTTCCAGAACTGTCTGCAACTAGCAAAATACCCTTTTGCATTTGTATAACTAAAAGTGGCCAAGTTAATCCTGAAAAAAAGTGTTACACCTACAACAGAACTTGTACATACTGTGTTTGTATAAGTTTTAATAGCTATTACAGGTCACTAGATACATTTTCTTTATGTTTATATGGATAAAGCATTTTAAAATGCTTTACTATCTGAGACCCAATACTTAGATTTATAAGATAGCGAGCTACAGTGAAAAAGGGAACAAATGATCAAGTCCTAAGCTAACAGATGCTTTACCACAGAGATAGGAGAGAGGCAAATTTATCTCGGACCCAGAAAAGAACAATTCTTTACTTTAGAAGAAAGATGAATAAATTGAGATGTGATGAAAATACATAATGAATAGTATAGAAAAGGTAGATTAGGAGTTTCTGTTCCTTGTCTCATGACACAACAAGAGAATATTCTATGAAATTAAAGGGTGGCAAATTCAAAACTGAATTCTCCCCTTCCCCCCACAAAATGCATAACTAAACTATGGAACTCTGTCACAAAACATCATTGAGGCCAAGAAGTTAACAAGATTGAAAAGGGACTGACTGGACATTTATATGGATAACAATCCAGAGTTCTAATAGCTAATGTTAATAAACTGTGGAAAATATTAAAACCACTACCTAATAGGGGGGAATGGACTATCCCATATCTGCGTAAAATGAGGTATCTTGCCCCATCCTGTGAAACATCTAGTGCCGACCACTGCTGGAGACAGAATACTGGACTAGCTGGACCATGGGTCTGATCTAGTATGGTGATTCTTATTTTCTTCCACAAATCATTTTACAAGGAAGTTAATAGAAATGCACTACAGCTCAAGTATTTTATGATGATCAAATTACCATAATCTTCTCCTCGCAAAATCTCAGGAGCAATATAGTTGGGAGTTCCACAGAAAGTACTGGTTGTGTCTCCGGGCCTTAATCCTTCCTAAAAAAGAAAAAGAAAACAGAGGGGAAAAGTTTTACACCATTTGCTAAAAATGCCTTCTACTTGCTGTCACATTATAAAACAACTATACTTTGTGAAGTGACCCATACCAAAATAAATGACTAGATTTATGCATGTAATCTGCATGCAAAGCACTATATTTCTTCTACAAAAATAGATCTGTATGCAGAGTGTCTTCATTGCACCTGTCTACATTCACTGTTTTCTAATAATGGTCAAAGAATGAAATTGTATATTCCCTTTATAGCACACTAGATGTTTAAGTTACAAAAAACCACTATGTTAAATGCATGTTCATTAAAAAACCAAATCATGTTTTAGGCAACAATACCTTAATTACCAATCAGAAATCTGTGTTTAGGTATAATGGATTGCAATGCTTTCCCATGGCATGCAAGGCACAACATCGATCTAAAACAATTTAAAGCAATTGCAGTGTCAGTGGAAATCTGGCTTCATCTAATCTAAAAAGCTAAAAACCACAAAATGATAGTCAAAACACAATTCAGAGAAGCTTCTGTTCCTATTACTAGTCAGCATGACTGATCCAAACAATGAAGGTCAGAAGTTAAGCCCAGGACAGGCAGAAGATGTTGAAGTATGGCTGAGGGAAAGTAATGAGTTTGTTTTTTCCTTCTAGTGTTTAAAACAGACTCCAGTTTCCTATCCCAAACCTTTGTTTGCAGAAGTGGTATATCACAATTGGTTGCATCAAAATGGTGGGAAATTGTAGAAGTGACATTCCTGACCAGGCCACCATTGAATTCAGAATTTTGATGATTTTAAAAAAAGACCTGCACTGTTCTCCAGCCAGTTCAGCATCAGAGTGTGCTTTTAGCACATTTGTATTGATTTGGGTGAAACTAACAGCCTACTGCTTGAACAAGTAAATAGAAAAGTACTGGTATGCAAGAGCTGATACAAAAGAGTGGCAGATTTAACTAATTAATAGACTGGGAATTATCTTTTGTTTTAGAAAGTGCGTGCATTTTTACCTTTGATGAATAAATAAATTTATGGCGTTAAGTCATAGTATGTGTTGTGTTTCACTTCATAAAGGCTTTTATTTTCCCAACTGAGGAAAAAACAAAGGAAAAAAGTAGCGTTTTTTCAGGATTTTGAAGGCAACAGCCCTGATTGCCATGTCCAGATTTCCATCCAATGGATTGGAGCACAATCCTCAGGTCAGTCATATATGGACAGGGTATTTTTTGCTGCCATGGCTATTTGGGCATCCAATAGCCTTAAGGAGAGACCCTGAAAGACTGAAACTTGCTTAATCTGAAGGCAAATACGCTCACTGGACTATGCTCTAGAGAAGGCAAGGAGAGGGAAGGCAGCTCTGCACAGCTGTTTGTCACCACCAATAACTTCTCCAAAGGACCAAAAATCTAAGAAAGTTGAATATTTTATCATTTGGATTCCTAAAAATTTCAGTGTGCTCCACCTGCAGTGAGGGTGGGGCAATCCTATGCTAACAAAAGTGGAATTAAAGCCCTAAATGTCAGTCATTTACACCTTTGCTGCAATTAGAGTTGGTACAATAACTTAATACATCTTTGCACTTTGAGCCTTGCAGCTCAAATCCTCACAAAACTCCTGAGAAGCAGTCAAGTATTATCCCTATTTCTAGAAAAGTACAGCAATGCTAAGTAACTTTTAAAAGATCACTCAAAATATGGGGTACAGTAAGCAACTGGACATATGCTAAATCTCTTACATTTCCAAGAGGCCTAACACTTAATAGTCCACAGAAGTCTCAGACATAAAATTAATCCTTTAAACAGTTTTAATGGAAATTCACTTCCAGTTTCAGACACTATTTTCTCCATATTATAAACATTCACTTTCTGAACTACATTATGTGGGCCAAACACTTGATATTTTTCAAACTAAGTTTAAACTTGAAATTGTAGCTGAGGTTGAGGACCAGTGTGATGGGGCGCACTTGTCCCGCACTGGTAGGGTAACTCTACTCTCTGGGCTGAGGAGACCACGCCCCCTCGGCCCTGCTGGGCATGCTCCGTCTGGAGATTAGGTATAAAAGGGAGCAACTCGGCTCATTCTAGGCTGACCACCGAAGAGGGAGGATGCACACTGCGAGCTCCAGCTCGAGAACTGTAGAAGCCCCAGACAGCGGAAGCCAGAGACACTGAGACTCAGGATGCCCAAGGAATGACCGAGCTGCTGGGAGCCACACAGACTGAGGAGCCCAGAGTCCCCGGGACCACTACACCAGGGACAGGGTAGGAAGTAGCTCAGGGGGACTAGTTATTGTGCGGAGTGGGGTCAGTGTGTTTCTGGTGGATTCCCCACTGATTCAGTGGCAGACATACTTGCCACTAATAGGGCATTGAGCTACGAGCCAGTGGAGCGGGAGATGGCCCCGGGTCCCCCTACCCGGCTGCCACTCATCCCCGGGTGGTGGTCCACTTTCCTGACCGACCACTAGGCCACACAGACCTACTGAAGTGGGCAGTTATACTGACTCTGGCCATCAGGCCACGCTGCCCTGAGAGGGGGCAGCTCCACTGACTCTGGTCGCCAGGCCACACAGCCCTCCTGAACCAGGAGACCATACTGACTCTGACCGCTAGCCTATACAGCCCTACTAAAGTGGGCAGTTAGATTGACTCCAGCCATCGGTCCACACAACCTTGAGAGAGAGCGGCCATATTGACTTTTACCACTAGGCCACGCTACCCCAAGACAAGGAGTGGTTGTAAAGATGTGGCTGTGGGGAAGTAATTATCCTCACCCTGCCCCAAGAGGGTACGGGGTGCACTTGCCCTGTGACAATCAGGCACAGAAATAAAAAACCCTTTTAAATGAAGCTGCTTTCCATGCTTACTTTGCTCTGTTGTGGCTTTGTTTTGAGATATATATTATGCAAGATTTACCATTGAAATACCTTAATAGTGATATGCAATTTATTTAATAGTTATGTGATATTTTAAATAGGTCCCACAGAGTGAGCTTCTTTACTCTGTGTAAGCCATTTGCCCCTTTACAATCTGCCCCATCGTATGTTGTTCTTTACAAAGGGCTGACAATTCTCCACGCTTTTACTATGTAAACAAGATAAAGTGTTGAGTTGGCTCATTTTTCTACAGGTGCTGAAAATCAAGTTAGTCTTCATAGTTGTCCAAGTGTTATATAATACTGCATTGTAATCCATTAGGCTTCCTGAAGACTCACCACAGTTCAGGAACGAACGTCTGGATTTAAACAAAGATTCACCTGAGTGCCTGCAACCCAAACATAAGCTGCTCTTTTTATTTCAAGTTATTAATCAGGTTAAGATTTCACAAAAACTCAAGTAGTGGTCCTTTACTCTCTTGAGGTTACTAAATTTCATGATCTATAGGGATGCTCTCTGAAATACACACATTAATAAGTTTGAATATAGTGAGAACAGGTATATTTGTGATGAACTCTGGCAAATTTCTAACAGACCTTAAAAAGCAACCCAAGGAACACTAAAAGCCTAAACAAGACAGGAACAAGAAACAGCACTGGAACAGGAATTCACAACTACACTTCTTAAACAGGAGGATTTTAGCGTAAGGGAGTGAAACATTTCAGCCAGGCATTTAATGCCCAATAGATGGTGATTCTGAAGAGTGAACAGCTGAGTAGCAGTTCTAGTCAAATTTCAATCATTTGTTGGAAGCAGCTACCTTTCATACCACTGAAACAAAAGCTTAATGAAAAAAATTAAGCAGCTTCAATTGTCAAAAAGATGAAGGAAAGGCTCTCATGACTCTTTTAGGAAAGCTTGTCTTACGTATATCTAGATTTGGTGGAAGATTCTATATACATTAAATTGACCCACCACAATAAGAGACATTCCCCATAAACAATGACTTGGCAGCAAAAAGAACACTTTTATAAACTGCCATGGATTTGGAAGACAAACGCCAATCTTAAAAGCTTTTAATACTATGTTTAAGACAATGTAGTTCTTACTCCTCCCTGAAAACACACACACTGAGCCCAGTTTAAGTGGCACATATGCAGAACTCCACTCGTGGCCTTTAATACGATAGTTGAAACTTGAATGCTCTACCCTGTAAAACTGAAGCACCTGAAAAGCACAAGTAAAACTTTCTGAGATGAGGATCCAGTTTAGGGGAATTGACCCATTATGGTGGTCAATGAGGAAATTCTAATTGCCAGGCATTTTAATTGAATGAACAAATTCATGCAAGCAGACACAGGCTTTCGATCCTAAACATGGTATAAGAACATCATTTAAATCAGAAGTAAACTAGACCATTTTGAAAGCTGAATTCCACTTGTAATAAGTTGTGATTGTATTTCCCTGCCAAGCACCTGCTATGCAACTTATTTTTCTCCAATGCCTAACGATCAGCTTACAACTGAAAAGTGCACAACATGGGAAAGACAAGTTCATGTTTCAGTATTACATCCACAGCATAAAAGTGGACAATGCTATTTTGGAAAGGGGAAAGCAAAGCAGTCTTTAAGAAACATGCTGATATTCCTTACATGACCTATTTTCCGGTTATTTTTAGGGTGAGACCTCTCTCCCCTCCAGTGTCTGAAAGAATTGTTATCCTCATTCTGTAGCCCAAGCATACTTATCTGTCTGCTTTGCCTGCAAGCAAAGTAGTGCCTTAATTTTTTTCCTGGAATTATCTTCAGTCTGGTCTGAATATTTAACTCCTCTGGAAAATGTGGGGAAAAACTACGCAAGGCAGTTAGTTCTCTTGTGGTGCAGAAGCAATGACCAGCAGCCTAGTGATGATCATTTTAGAAAGGGCCTTGCTCCTAACCTGCCTCCAAGACAGATATCAAAAGGCTGTCCCTTCTGTTTGGGCTGAGGCATGCTGGGATATGGGAGAGGCTTGGCCGCCTTTATAGAACTGGACTTCTTTCCCATTCTCAGAAGACTGAGTGGACACATCTCCTGGCTAAGAGACACAGGAAGCTGTTACTCCCATCTACATGTACACTGAATTCATGTATTAGGGTTCATCTGTTTAAAATAACACAAGGCTGAAACATTCATGGGCAGAGGGTTGGGGTAATTCCCTCATTTTATGTTTTTCCATTTTCAGTTTATTATTTTATCCTGCTACATTCTGTGATAAACTTTAGATCCCAATATACAATGGGTTGTAGAACCAGAAGGCAGGAGGTGTTTTTACACATCTGAGTAGTTCAGCATTTCTTGTTCTTCCTTCTAGTTGCAGATGGGATAAAGCCTTCTGTTTCCACATGAGGTGTATACAAGTTGATTACAGACTTAGTCATTTAAAAATTTTAGTCATTTTATTAAATTTTAATAAGCTACCATAAGTTACAAGATACCGAAGCAGGAAGTTTCACATTTTATCTGTTTGGAAAGAATTCTCCCTCACCTTGCACATGCCATAGTCTGTGAGTTTAATGTGCCCCTCAGAATCCAGTAACACATTGTCCAGTTTCAAGTCTCTGTAGATTATCCCTCGCTCATGAAGATAGTTCAATGCTAGACTGATTTCTGCAGAATAAAACCTAGAATGAAGTAAGACACATTGATGACACAAGGTCCCTTAGTTTTGCAAAATAGATTTACAACTACAGCATAATAAATAGTGCAGCAATGAAGTGTCAGTGTAATTCTACTCTGAAAACCAATACTGTTTATTCAGTCATAGCTGCTTATAAGTGCAAAAATACATTCACTGCTGATAGATGTATTGGCTCTGCAGGGCTAAGAGCGAATTGGATTCTATTCCTTTTGCATATCAGAATTGTTGACCAAGTTCATGCTGCAGTGACAAAGTCTGACCTCAATCACACCTGTAACCCCACTGAAGCGGCACAGATGTAAATTGGGGCTGAAGAATTTTCTTAGTAGTGATGATACATAAATAGAAAGAACTCTGTTGAATCCTCAGATCACAGAAGTAGTTTGCAGAGATGGAAGTTGGGAAGATTTATACACACACCCACACCCACCCCCCTACCTACCTTTGTGGGAACAAATTTATCTTATCAATATACAATCTATATGCAACACTGTTAAACTAGGAGGGTGTATCTAGTGGGATCCCACTGGGGTCAGTTCTGGGTCTGGTACTATTCAATATTTTCATTAGTGACTTGGATAATAGGGTGGAGAGTACACACAAAATTTGAAGATTATATGAAGCTGGGAGCAGTTGCTAGCACTTTGGAGGACAGGATTAGAATTCAAAGTGACCTTGACAAATTAGAGAATTGATCTGAAATAAATAAGATGATATTCAATAAAAGACAAGTGCAAGGTACTTCACATAGGAAGTTAAAAAAAAAATCAAAATCAAATGCACAACTACAAAATGGGGAATAACTGGCTAGGTGGTAGTAATGTGAAAAGGATCTCCGAGAATCACAGTGCATCACAAACTGAATGAGAGTCGTCGTCAACGTGATGCAGTTGCAGAAAAGGCTAATATTCAGGGGGTTTAAGACACAAAGTAGCTGTCATGCTCTACTTGGCACTGATGAGGTCTTACCTGTGTCCAATTCTGGGCATCACACTTTAGGAGTGATGTGGACAAATTGGAGAAAGCCCAGAGCAGAGCGAAAAAACCAATAAGGTTTAGACAAATCTGATGTAAAAGGAGAAGTTAAAAAATGGGTATGTTTAGTTTTGAGAAAAGAAATGCAAGGGGGGAGCTGATGATAGCTCTTAACATATTTGAAGACTGTTACAAACACGACGGTGATTGACTGTGCTCAGTGTCCACTGAAGGTAGGACAAGTAGTAACTGAAAGATTAACTGCAGCAAGGGAGATTGAGGTTAGATATTAGGAAAAACTATGTAATTTTAAAATTAGTTAAGCACTGGAATAGGCTTCAAAGGGAGGTTGTGAAATCCCCATCTTTGGAAGTTTTTAAGAACAGGCTGGACAAACAGGTGTGGTCCAGGTTTACTGGGTCCTGCCTCAGCATAGGGGGCTGGACTAGATGACCTCTCAAGGTCCTTTCCAGCACTACATTTCTCCAATTCTATTCTCTAAAATTTTAAATTACAGAGTCACTCTTTAGACTTCAGGGTGATTCTAGTGTGAACAGGACCAAGTACTTCTGGTTAATATTACTGTCTTTATTCTGAATTAAAAAGGTATCTGTAGCTTACAGCACTAAAAATTAAATAGCTACATTATAGGAACTCATCTAATGGAAAAAGGAGAATTTCTTGACCCAAATATCTCCATCTCAACTCTTTTCCATGTGGGGAATGCAAGAGTTGGGAGGCCAGTGTCAACATAAACTTTGCACTGCTGCATCATGTCAGAAACGCAGATTTCATGTGAACAATATTCTCTCAAATTAAAAATACCTGGCATGCTCCTCGGGCAGTTTCCTCTGCCGCTGCATATGAAACATTAAATCGCCTCCATTTACGTACTCTATTACAAAAAATAATCTGAAACACAAAGGTATATTATGCAAAAATGGATTGTTTCAACTTTACGTTTGATCTTCCTTTTTACCCTCAGAGTCCTTGGAGCTTGATAACTTCTGAACAGTAGAACTGACAGGGTCTAGCAAGGACTCTCCTTCCATCTCTCATAATATGGATTGGAATGGGTTACTCCCATTCCATCATCTTATGTTCAGGTCTCCATATTTCAGGGCCTCTCTCAATAGTCAAACAATGAATATTCAACAAAATTTGTCCTGGGGCTTCCTTTATTATTAAAGGAAGGTAATTAACCCTTCCCATGCTCCCAAACCACCAGGGCTTCTAAGTTTCTTTAACAACAACATTTATAAGTGTTATACAAAAACAATTATTCAGATTCCGAGGCCAGAAGGGACCATTGTGAGCATCCAGTCTGACCTCCTGTAGAAGTTTCCCAAAATAATTCCTTTTGAACCCAAGAATTCTACTAGTGAACAACCAATGCTCTGTCTGAACTACCCACTCCCACCAATTATGTGAATGGTTCCCAAATCTACCTCTCTACACCCAATCCCACCACTTAGTCCAACTGTGCCTCTCATTGCCTCAGACATCTCAAAGGTTATCACAAACTTCAAAGCTGAACTTGTTTCCTCCTGATTCCCATCACTGACAACCCAACTATCCTTCATTTATCCAGTGTTGTATTTGACTACTCCCCACCCATATATCCAGTTTCCCACAAGGTCCCTCTAATACAATATAAACAAAAACAACAAGGAGTCTGGTAGCACCTTAAAGACTAACAGATTTATTTGGGCATAAGCTTTCGTGGGTAAAAACCTCACTTCTTCGGATGCATAGAGACTCTATGCATCCGAAGAAGTGAGGTTTTTACCCACGAAAGCTTATGCCCAAATAAATCTTAGTCAGTCTTTAAGGTGCTACCAGACTCCTTGTTGTTTTTGTAGATACAGACTAACACGGCTACCCCCTGATACTTAATATAAACAAAATGCAGTTTCCTCACTATCCTTGCTGCTTAAGCTATCTTTTGCCTTTATTATTTTAACCTTCTCTCTCATATCCAAGCTATCAAATACCACTACTAAAGTAATCTCTCCTGCCACCTCACCACTCCTTTTTGAATTCCTTCATTCATTTCCTATTTAACTGCACCATATTCAAGCTCCTTTCCCTCATCGAGGCCTCATGTAACCTCATCCCCTATTACATCTATTCTCATGTCTTCATACTCCCTCTCATCCTCTATGCTTCTACTTCTTTTCTCCTATACTGTGCTTTTTCTTTTATCATACTGTCTCCTGTGCTTAGGACAGTTTCCTTCTTCACGAAGCACACCTCCTTCAAATTCCCTTCTTCTCAGAATGCTTTTGTTTACAAATCCCACAGATGTTTATGGTGCTATAGTTTTTAGTAATTATTCTGCATTCAATATTTGGATAGCCCTTTGGGATACCTACCAATATGAAAAATGTCACGAAGAAGTGTGACAAATAGACACTTCTGTTCTGTTAGTTTCTGACCTTACCTGCTTTCTGTCTGGAAGCAAGAGTGTAGTCCAACAAGGAAAGGATGATTTGAAGCCTGTTCAAAGACGTGTTTTTCTGTCTGTACCCAATCAATATCCTATTTATAAAAACATCCCAAGCTTAGAAAACAATGTCTTCTTTGATACAGTTTAAATAGTATTTCACCAATAAATACATTAATGGAGATATCATATCTCCTAGAACTGGAAGGGACCTTGAAAGGTCATCGAGTCCAGCCCCCTGCCTTCACTAGCAGGACCAAGTACTGATTTTGCCCCAGATCCCTAAATGGCCCCCTCAAGGATTGAACTCTCAACCCTGGGTTTAGCAGGCCAATCCTCAAAACCACTGAGCTATCCCCCCTCCCCTAAGAAATGCAGTCAGACACACTGAAATGTTTACATCTTGCATCTAGTTTTAAGCTAAATTAAGACAGACTTGTAACAATTTACCTCCATGACAAACTTGCAGCCTTATGCATAATATATAGTGTGATTACAGTAAGGTTTCAAATCTAGTTCTTATGGGTACTATGTGGAAGTTCTTTCTAAAGGAAGAATTATTTAGTCCATTGGTAGAAACATTGCTTACCTCATCATCATTGACTAGTTCTTTTTTCACAACCTTCATTGCATAAATGCGTTCCGTTTTCTTTAATCGAACCAGTAGTACTTTAGCATAACTACCTCTTCCTATAACTCGGAGCAGATCAAAATCTTGAAGGCCCAGACTGGAGGAAGGTTTGCCACTTTCTCTAATACTCATCGCCTATAAATAAAGATTTTTAAATGCAAGTGAGCAACCTTGCCAATATTATAATATATTGGTAACTGCAGATTTTTTTTTTTTTATTTTTTTTTAAGGATATTGGGGGTTTAAATAGTTCATTTACTGTGCTGTAGTAGTAATTAATAATTATCCCGCCCCCTTTTTTAAGAACAGCTTTGTACTTTAAAATGCTTAATCTCTCCTGTCAGTTTCATATTAAAGTTTTACCTGCATACTGAATTCTGTGTCTGATCACAAACTTTGTGTCTCACAAATGGACTAACTTGAGTTTGTACAGGAGTTAAATTAGGTAATCTGTACATAGGTCACTATGTGCTAAGTTTCAGTATCATTTAAAACTGCTAAGATTTCCAGACTTTTGAATAATTAGGTGTACTGCTCTAAAACACGTTACCTCTTTTTCTTCACCAACATGGTCCAAGCTCTCATGACTAGAAGGATTATATGGAATCACTAAAAGAACAAGCAAAAAAAAAATGAAGGTGTTCACTCTATTAAATGAAGGACAGACAGATATTCTCTATTTTTGTGCATGGGAGTTTAAAAAAATAGAGAGGATTACAGTGTAGCAGAAAAGATTTCAGCAAATATTCTAAGGAAAAAAAAAAAAAAAAGAGTATATTGATTTAAAAGTTGGTTTACCAACTAAAAAGCTTTGGACACTATTTCACCCCCACATTGTTTAAGAATCTCCCATTCATAATTAATACAAGACTGCAAGTTAAAAATTTGAACCTCTAAAATGTATGATTGCATGAGATCAGCCCAGATGATGCAAACTGATTTCTGCAGACAGATAATAATAAAGAGAAAAAGAGACAGTGTCTGGTAAATTTTGGTTTTACTGGTAAGAATAGTGACTAGATCCAAGTTTGAAAGTGAAGATTACTATTCCTACTTAGCTACCCCTCCAACTTGATTTCTGTATAAAAGACATTGCCATGATGCTAACTATTAGTTAACTTTATTCTCTGTTTTTGTACAAATCAAACCACAACCACCACATTCTTTTGAAGAGCTACCCTATTTACAGAGAAGTGTAAATCTAAAACATAGGGAAATATTTGTTCTCCATCTTTAACTTTTGATTTAAACAGCAGGATAGGAGATTAAGGTGTAATACAAACATCTGTGCACAAGCATGTAAATAAACAGGCTTAAAAATAGGGATGATTTCCTAATAGCTTTTCAAAATGGGGTCCCCATCAAGTATCAAATTACAAGCTATGATACCCCACACAAATGTACCATGAAACCAATGAGACACCTGAGATACATGGATGATATTTTTGTGCTCTGGACAGATGACAAACTCCCTCAAATTTCCACCACAACTTCAACCACCACCGCCCACCCATTAAATTCTCTATGGAACACTCCCACGCTAGCATCAAGTTCTTGGACAACACAATGAGCTTCAACAATGGAACCATACAGACAGCTACCTTCATAGATCCAGTAACCAACCCAAACATACCAAGAAATCTGTTATCTACACCCAGGTACTCAGATACCACAGAATATGCTTTGAGGAGAAAGTCCAGGGAATACACCTTAATACACTCAAAATCACCTTTACCAAACAAGGACACTCCACTGAAATACCCCAAGACAACCTGCTTCAATTTAGAAATAAAAACCCCTCCAAATGCACACCCCTAGTTGTCACCTTCCACCCCACACTTGAACCCATATGGGGAAATCAAACAGCTAAAACCCATATATGATGGGAATCCCATCCTGAAAAAAATAAAATAAAAATAAAAACCTTTCCTGAACCTCCTCTTCTGGCCTTCAAACAATGCCCCAACCTCATCAGAAGCAAGTTCCCCACAGACCAGGGCACACCAACTCAAAGCTGCACCAGGCCCTGCCAGAACAGATGCAAAACCTGCAGACATCTCCACTGCTACAATAATCAACACCACCCCCAACACACCTTTCAAGATCCATGGGTGCTACACATGCCTATCACAACATGGCACACCTCATCCAGTGAACTAAATGCCCCAACAACAACTATTTGGGTGAAACCAAACAATCACTGTGATCTCAAATGAACTATCACAAGAAATGATAAAAGATAAAAAACACCACATCACCCAATCAGGGCCCTAGCCTGGAGATATATCTTGCATCTAGTTTTCGGCTAAATTAAGACAGACGTGTATCAATTTACCTCCGTGACAAACTTGCAGCCTTATGCATAATAATTCATCACTCTATCTGACCTATCAGTCCTCATCCTGAATGGAAAGCCTGCACAACACTTTCAAAAGACAAGCCTGGGAGCTTAAATTCATAACTTTGCTAGACACTTTAAAAAGAAGCATGGTCTTAAGACAGCAGATTTATGGCTTCTTACAACAACCTTTAACCAGTTAACCCTCCTTTTTGTCCTATGACTACAGGGGTGTTAATAGGCCACTTCACCTTCAAAGGTCCCTTAGCACATATTCTAACTACTTATGCTACACTATCTGTTTGATCTTGTATTTAGCCGTAACATTCTACGGCCAGGTCTACACTACAGACCTAGATGGATATAACTACTTCGCTCAGGGGTGTTAAAAATCCACACCCCTGTGCAACGTAGTTATACAACCTACCCCCTGTGTAGACCGTGCTATGTTGATGGGGGAGCTTCTCCTGTCGACATAGCTACCACCTTCAGGGAGATGGATTAACTACGCTGATGGGAGAAACTCTCCCGTAGGCATAGTAGCATCTTCACTAAAGTGCTACAGTGGCGCAAGTCCACTGGTGTAGCTGTGCTGCTATACATGAAGACAATCCCTAAGTATCTTTCCCATACCTGAGGAAGAACTCTGTGTAGCTCAAAAGCTTCTCTCTCAGCAACAGAAGTTAGTCCAATACAAAATATTACCTCACCTACCTTGTGTCTCTAATACCTTGGGACCAACACGGCCACAACACTACATAAAATTATTCTGTTTGTTCACATGAAATGTTTTAAATTTAACAAATCAATCAACTCTGAAATAATATATTAATTCCGTTTAAAGTACTTGAAATTGCAGAAACTTTATATAAAAATACATTTATTCATCTTACCTGGTTCTATGTTATCTGGGTGCACTGATGACTGATCCATAGGTATTACAGGCTCCTACAAAATGTTCACAGTAATGGTTCATTTCTTGCCTATTACAATTTGTAACAATTAACTATATTGTTATGACTGAACATGGAAGAGCAGATGCACTTGTCCCTTCAAGTCTGAGATTCAGACAGAGCCAAGTTTAACCAGGGGACTCCAGTTCCTATTCCTTTCACATTTTACTTTAAAAACTAGACTACCATAAACGATCTTTATCTGATTAACATAACCTAGTTAAAATTTAAAAGTTAGACTAAACACCATCCATATTGGCATAATTCAAATAGCTATCACAGATTCATAGATTCCATGGCCAAAAGGGACCATTGTGATAGTCTGCTCTCTTGTATACAAAGGCCATAGAACATCCTCAAAATAATTCCAATACCATATCTTTTAGAAAAAAACATCCAATCTTGATTTAAAAATGGTCAGTGATGAATCTACAATGAATCTTGGTAAATTGTTTGAATGGTTAATTATCCTCACTACAAAAAATGTACATCAGAAAAGTATGAAGAAGGCAACTACTTGGGACCCATTCTACTAATTCTACATAGATCTAGATTTATTCATACTTCAGACATACTGAAATAGCAACCCACTTCAGTAGAGAAAAATACAGCAGTGGGAATGGGAAAGACAAAGAAAAGTTCAAATGGCCTTACTAGTCATTTGACTAGTTCAGGGATGCCCAAAATACAGCCTATTGAATTCTTAAGATGTGGCTTTAGTTGTCTCCTTTTTAATAGCAGGGTGAAGACAAACTGATCTGCAATGTTTTGATGATGTCTGACAGGTAATCCTAGTTATCATGATATAATGGGCTAAGTATAGTTGACTCGCTGTGCGGCTTTGGCCAAACTGCAACGTCTGTGCCTCAGAATTTCCCATCTGTAAAATGGGAGCTATACTTTCCCACTCAGTGATATGTGAGGAACCATTTCCCCCTCCCCATGGCATTTTGAAGATGTAGAGCATTATACAAGTAGTAAGTAGCATCAATTAAGATACAGATACAAGCAACAGGAAGGGGTGTACATTTATTTTTTATATATAGATATGCAAGTTGGGTGCAGGTATCAGGCTCCTGTCCAATTGCCACTGAGGTCCTCAGCACTGCAGAGTTTGGGGACCATTGCCCTAGTTACCATTCCACTATGCTATAAAGTTTTGTTTCAGAATAGTTACTAGATAACAATTTCACTTACTGGTTGTAGTGCGTGGCGGCCACATTCAATGTTGACAAGTTTGTGGCACTTCTTGTGAACAAGGAGTTTACAGTTGATACATTTATATCCCTGACGCCCCAGGCCCCAAATTCGGTCAGTGCAGATGGCACAATGAGCTCGCTAAGAGGACAAATCAACAAAATTCAGATTAAAAATGAACACTAAAAACAGGAAAGCAACCAGCAGCATTTTCATTGTTTATATTACAGTAGAACAGTGGTTCTCAACCAAGAGTCCAGGCCCCCGTGGGGGGGCACGAGCAGATTTCAGGGGGTCTGCCAAGCAGGGCCAGCATTAGATTTGCTGGGGCCCAGGACAGAAAGCCTAAGCCCCACTGCATGGGGCTAAAGCCCAGGGCCCTGAGCCCTGCACCCAGGGCTGAAGCCGAAGCCTGAGCCATGTAGCTTCATGGGGGCCCCTGTGGCATGGGGCTCCGGGCAATTGTCCTGCTTGCTACCCCCTAACACCGGCTCTGGCATTTATATGCAGAAAAAAATAGTTGTGACACAGATGGGAAGTGGAGTTTTTATAGCAGGGGGGGGGGGGGGAGAAGACGACTAACAAAAAGGTTGAGAACCTCTGCAGTAGAACACAAATCCCAATCAGGGCCCTAGCCTGGAGCCCTCTCCCACACTCCAAACCCCTTGGCCCCAACCCCTAGCCCCCTCCTGCACCCTGAACCCCTCGTCTCCGGCCCCACCCCAGAGACCACACCCCAAGCCGGAGCCCTCATTATCCTTGACTCCCTTTGCACCGCTTTTGAGGGGTGCAGGAAATACATTTCTGTATTGCAGTTTAAATGAATTACTACTCAAAGTTCTGTATTAATATGCCTAGTAAGAAAACAGTCAAACAACATTTCCTGAATTTTTGTTGTTGTCTGTATTATTACAGACATACTTGTTTTCAATTATTTTGGTAATTTATTTCAAAAATACCGGTCACTAGCATAATTATATTGTGTTATTTTGGCAAACAAAATATGCAGAATTTTAAAATATTGTGCGCAGAGGGTTTTTTTGGTGAAGAATTCCCCCAGGAGTAAAATGGATATAATAGAGGAGGAGCACAAGGTAGCAATAAAACTATTAACATAAAGCAGCAGTTTCAGTACACTTAGAGGTGTTTGTAGGAGGGCCTCAAAGACTGAGCTTTGGGCAATCCACAAAATGACAATCCACAAAATGACGCTAACAAATCAACTGGAGACAAACCACCATAGAGGCGGCTAGTTAGAGGTCACTCAAGAGACTTTGGAAAGAGCTGCTTCAGTGGAACGAAGAGCAGAAACCAGATTTGGAGAGGGTCAAGGAGGGAGTTGGAGAGAAATTCCATGTTTTTAATGAGTCCAGTGGTGAAGGTGGAGAAGATATATTGTGTATGGACCTGTATTATACAAATACTACTCATTACACATTGCAGATTTTCTTACACCCTGTTAAATGTTTTAAACAAATCTGAAAAAAGTACCTAATTTCTTACAGTTAATATGACAAATACATGCTTGTTACTTCTGATTGCTCCTACTCCAGCATATGGAGGCTGGCTGAACACCTCAGTTCTTACTTGCAAACCATAAAGAGAACTCCCTGTAACACAAGTGACTCAAACTTGTTTGTTCCTAGAACTCAAAACACTGACAATGCCTATTGGGAGCTCAGTACCCAGAGTGGTCTGCCAGCTCACAGCCATTTAAAATCAGTGCTGGCATCTAACCTCTGCAAACAATATTAAAAATACTATCAGTGTTATGTACTGTTGATATAAGAAGTAGTTTTTTTGGTGTGCTTTGGATTAAAAAAAATAATCAGTGAATTTGGGTTATAATTTACCTATTTAAGTGCGTAACATTTAGATAGCCCAAGTGGCAAATTTTACTGAAAGCACAGGGTTATCAAAAGACCAAATGCTATAGATTAAGTTAAAAAAAAAAAAAAAAAACTACTTATACTATAGACAAATAAATGAGAGGTGTTGAAGCTAGAAATGTAAACTTGAGTTACTTCAGTATACTTTCTGGTTATCAGAACTTATATAAAAGGAACCACCTTATTTGATATACTGAGGGCAAAGTCCATTTTCTCTAGACAATCTACATTTTAATCTTTGGAGGCAGTAATAGTACAACTACAGAAGAGAAGGACAGTGCATCAAGGTTTTAACTTTGCATTCAACTACCCACGGAAAGTCTTACCCTGTTAAATCGCTTAGCTTGGAAAGTATGACCATTTGCACAATAGAGCTTCCGCCACCGCCGGGCACCACGACGATAAATGGATTCTAAGATAAGTAAAATACAATTATATCCATGCAAGTGTGAACATTACACCATATTCATAGACACTTTATACACACTAATTTACAAATAAAGGGCCCAATCCTGTAATTCTCCACTCCAGCAGAATTTGATGTCAATGGGAATGTCTTGCCATGAACAGAAACTACAGTTTGGGACTCTAAAACCTCTTCACTGAGGTGAGTGCTGCCCCCACCAATCAAAACCCCCAAACACTGATGGTAATTACAAATAATTGCTATTGTCTAAAAGCATTCAAGACTGAGCAAGAGAAGGGAGATTGTCCAGGTATTACAAATATTTGAATAAAAAAAGCAACTATTTTATTTAAATTGAAAGAATAAAGAGGATTGCCTTGATTTACACTTGCTTTGCTGCACTATAATCCCCTGATGCATTGTGTGTTGGCAGCTGTGGGCCTAAAGTATTTTGCACTGGCAGTACCACATTAGGAACCCAATGGATTAACACTGAACCACACAGAACTGCATCTTAAGTTGTTTTTCAAACCCACTTATGATTTGGCAATGCCAGTTTTTAAAAGACTGACTGGTGTCACACTTACTCTCCATGTGTATAGTCAAGCAAATCAAATAATTTTAAATGTGTTTCAATCTATCAGGGACTCCGATACCATGCTAACAAATGCAGTGTCGATATCTTGATAGCTAAAAATATAGCTACCTTTCTATACAAAATTTGTACCAATAGCATGCCTTTTTATAGCTTTAAGCACCCAAGTTAAATCTGAGGCTTTTTCTTAAGGGCTAGTAGAGAACTAACTAGTTAGCAACAGTTGGGTAACGACCTCAAATTTCAAGAGCAGCAGCTGAATTGAGTCTATAAATTGACAACCACTGCTGTACCCAGGAAGACAAAAACATGACACTTCATTACTGCTGAAGAGGACTACAAATATTCAACCAGCAAAATGGTAGCTGTCCAAGAGAAGCAGACATGTAAAAGAAAATTGTCATGTTATGGAGCAAGCAGGAGCAAGTAATACAAAGAGGCATGAGTGGTTACAAATGAGGTAAATGCTTATTCTGGAATGACAAAACACAGCACAACTTTGAGTGCAGCAAGACCTACAATATTAACTCAATGTGCCTTCCAGCACAAAAATTTGAACAAGTTCATGCTGGATGAAAACACGCAACTTGCATCAAGTGGGTTTACTTCTGTTGTAAAGGTTTGAATTGGTTCTCATGAGAGTATGCCAGCACAGGAAGCTAACTGCAAAAATACAAGAAACTCCTAGTTTTCTGTAACCTGTGTAGGAATGTGTGTGAAAGTCCCAATCTCTGGGAGACTTGTCTTCTGTGGTGTCAGAGAAGAGGTATGTCACTATAGCAACACTGCAAGATTCCTCACACTGCCTCATGAACATGACAAGCCTGACCTGGTGGGACCACATCCAAGGATGAATGGGCAGGTTTGCAACCTTAATTTAAGAGCAATGGTTGAATGCAAACCACTGTAAAATCAAATATATTGGGGAGCATGGGGAAGGAAAGCCCCTGCCACCCCGAGCTGCATAATCCATTCAAAAGTTATCTGGGCAAATCCAATCTTAATAGAAATAGTAATTTCAATTGGCATGACTAGGAATTCCCAAGAGTATAATTTAAGAGGTAACAGTAACTCCCTCTTCCACCATTTCATTGAATTGTAAAGCATTTTCAGCACCATATACAATTTTCAGAGTCCATGGAAAGACAGCAATGGGAGAGGGCCTGAAAGGTGCCTGAAATGTAGTTTGATTTTTGGCCATTTCAGCTAATAAGATTGGACAGCACTGTTAGTCATCATGGCTATTCACCCTTGGGGAAAACCAGATAGCCTGTCGAGAAGAGTAATAGCCACATTTCAGTTTCAATTTCTTAGATAGGTTCTATATCAAAGCTTATCAAGAGGAAAAACAAAAAGCTACTATTTTAATCAGTTCAGCTTGTGTTATTGGATATCCGTGCAATGACCATTTACAGAAAGTATTTCTTTTACAAAAATGCCTACTTACTATCTTCCCCTGGACAAGGCATGCCAGGCCTTTCTGGTACACAAGGGAACACTGTAAGGTAAACAATAATGCTCCAGATTAATCTTTTACTTCAGATATAAAGATACATTTTCAAGATATACAACAGTTACAAAAAGTACTTGCATCATCTGGGAAGAAAGTAGATGTCAAGGTCAATGTAAGATCCATGGTGTACAGCCAATGAGGTTCCTTGAAAAAGGCTCTTTTAAACAACTGCCTGAGAGGTCTCCTGCATTCCGTAAGCCACCCGGTACTGAAAAAGTCCACTGCAGACCTCTTGCTATGCTAGAGACTAGGCTTAAGCAAAGAATTGGAGCCAGGAACTTCAACATTCTAAGACTATCCTGACTTCTTCTGTGACCTTTGGCAAGTAACCACCATTCTGGCGTCATTTCCTCATGTAAAATGGGGATTACAATATCTCCCTCACAAGAACATGAATGATTAATGCAAGTTTGTTCATCTGATATTATCATGGACACAAAAACTGGCTTCAAGTACTCATCAGAAGAGGCTGTATTGCTACCAAATCTATAGATCAGACTTTCCAAACTTTTTCTATAAGATGAACTACATTGTAACAGATTTTGATGGCTACTTCTCAACTCATTTTTAGTTGTAGTGTCCAGGTGGCAGCTACAGCAGTTGCCTACGTGGCAAAGTAACATTAGGAAATTGTTTAGTGTATTTTTTAATATGTCAAATAAGGTAACTGAGCAACAGTAACTGAGAAGCCAGCACCATGTAACCAGCCAGCTCTCTACAGACCACCCACAGGCGATGGACCCGCGTTTGGGAACCTCAACCATAAATACTCCACATTATGGTGTTTTAATAGCCAGGCATTTATGGTCTTGCCTACACTAGTACTTTTCTCAGTTTGCCGAGCACCTGGGACTCTACACTGGAAATAGTAACAGAGGAAGCACTAGTGTAGACCACTGAGCAGAGTTAGACATGGTGCTAGTTTAATCACTTCAGCCTGTCACAACTGAAGTGGAGTCAAGGTAGAAGGGAAAGCATATTACAGCAGTGGTTCTCAACCAGGGATACGTGTACTCCTGAGGGTATGCCATCTCATCTAGATATTTGCCTAGTTTTACAACAGGCTACATAAAAAGCACTAGCGAAGTCAGTACAAACTAAAATTTCATACAGATAACTTGTTTATACTGCTCTATATACGGAAATGTAAGTACAATATTTATATGCCAATTGATTTTATAATTATATGATAAAAATGAGAAAGTAAGTAATTTTTCAGTAAGTGTGCGCTGTGACACTTTTGTATTCTTCTGTCTTATTTTGTAAGCAAGTAGTTTAAGTGAGGGGAAACTCAGGGGTACACAAGACCAATCAGACTCTTGAAAAGGGTACAGTAGTCTGGAAAGGTTGAGAGCCACTGTATTACAGTATGTCACCATGTATGCAAAGACTTGGGTAATGATCTATTTGAACTAAGTGGAAACTAGAAGGGATCCTGAGAAGTCCATCTCTTTGCATTCAGGCAGGACTAATTAAATCTAGACCATCCCTGAAAGATTCTTAAAACCCGTCAATGATGGGGATTCCACAACCTCCCCAGAAGCCTATTCCAGAGCTTAAACTACACTTACAGTTTGCAATTTCTTAATAGCTAACCAAAATCTCCCTTGCTGCAGATTAAGCCCATTACTTCTTGTCCTACAGACACTCTCAGAAGTGAATGCCAGATACTACATTAAGTACATGGAATTTTCCCTCTCCCCCATGCCATCACATAGTGAAGATGATTAGCATTAGGAATTCTGTCCTAGAATGGTAGAAAGATCCATCATTTTAGGAATCTTGAAAAACAAAACAGAAAATAGAAACAGTAATTAGGACAACAGTAATAACCAAGTATGACTGGAGTTAGAAGTTATGATTCTTGCTCATGTGCACAGAAATAAATAGATTCCCAAATCCAGGACTATGAAGATATTTTCCCCTCCTTCCAAGCAGACTGGCATTGAACTTTGGGGCTGTCTCACCTTTCATTGAAGCAGGGGCCAAATACTCTGTGGCACATACTAACACCATTTCTCGGGTGACCTATCACTTTCTGAAGAATTTAAAGTTTAACAAAAAGCTAGTTTGGGATTGTGAATGGAGCTAAGTGAAATTTGTTTTTCCTAATAATACAACCCCTCCTCTAAAGCACTGAACAGGAAACATATGTTAGGATGTTGCATGATATACATCTCTCAGTCTCCTGTGAATATAAACAGGCAAGCAGTGGTGATGATCAGACCCTCCATCTTCCATTTTTGTGTATTTAATGTAGTACAATGAGAAGTATGTATCCCTCAATTAAGGAAGTGCTGACATACTACAATGGGAGTTTGGGGCAGTTTTTTGCCACTAGGCCATTGAATGCCATATGAGGCTTTGAAGTTTGAGATGGAGAAAAGTGCAAAATAGAGAAGGATCCTCAGTATTCAGATTATGAGAGAGGCCATAAAATACCACCATATATAGAAAAGAACATGTACTGGCCCATGCGTGTAAGGAGAAAGACAAAGTTCTATCCTACCATGAATTAGAAGCTCTGAATCCTTGTTTAGTTCATACAACCGAAAGGCTTCCTCTAACTCCAGCTGAGAAGAAACGGTGCATGGGTCTCCTAAAAAAGAATCAATTCAATTTTAGAATACAGCACTGTTATGGAGTCTTCCCAAGACTAACGACAATTAATTTCAAATCACAGTAATACTATGAATATTTATGCTAGTATCCAGATTAGCATTAGCCTCTAATATTAATATTTCAACTGTCATTCTGAAAGACTCATATTCCAGAGACAGCATCTGAACTCCCTCCAGGATAGATAAGAATTTAAGACCTATTTTCACAGTAACTACTTTGACTTACAAGTCTTTACACACATGACCTGTCATCACACCCATTCAGACTGGGTAGGACTAAATGTGAGCTACAGATCTGAGAGCTTGTCTACACTGTGCATTAGTGTGTACCAACTGGGATGTAAACTTCAGTGTGCACTAGTGTGTCATGCACTAACTGTACATGTGGGCCCTGCTGGTGTGCACTAAAAGTTCCCTAGTGCGCACTGATGTGGTCATGTTTCAAACAGTACTGGCACTGTGTAGACAAACCATGAGTTTCTTTCTTAAACATCATGTTGTTCCTGCACATACATCTGGTGTCTATGATGCTAGAAAAGATTATTGTACCTGTAGCACAGCATTACTTTCAAGGGAGCTATGAATCCCATAGGAAGGCAGTCTGCTATCTCTAGATCGTTCTTCAACAAATTGGTGTCTTTCCCCCCCCCCCCCCCCCCCCCCAGATTGAACTATTTCCAACTTCCATCAGAATCAGGGCTGCCTCAGCCTCAAAAGGGATGCCCAGTAAGAGGCAGGCACACTAAAGCTCTCAAATATTGAGTGGTTTGGGGGTTCACAAGCTTGAGTATGTACTATTTCACCACGAGATTAATAAGATTTTGCTCAAGATTACACACATTCTAATATTTCATAAATGCACAATGTTAAAACTGGGTTCACTTTGCCTTTATATTTTCTCCATCATTTCTATCAGACAAAATCTTAAAGTGAAAAAAAACAGGCTGCTAATACTCTAGTACTTTCCTCAGATTAACCTGGATGAAGATAGAAAATGAACGATAGTCTTAAACCCAAAATCTGAAGGATGATAAATGTGTAGTTGTTCTCCCTCCCTTTGCCCACAAGGGACTATTTGCCCTAACTTTTGCAGCATGAATCACAGCTGAATGAGGTTTATTCTTAATAAAGGCAGCCTTTTCTAAATCTTTGAAAAGGAAAAATCATCACACACCAGCACTTAGAACCAATCTAAGGCCTTGTCTACATGGTAAAGTTGCACTGGTTTAACTAAAAGTGATAGATTACTTACCCTGGTGCAAATATCTGTGTGCATACTCTTATTTATGTACAGAGATGGCTTATTCTGATTTAGCTTTCTCTTAAAGAAATAAGAGCCCACATAGAGGTTTGCACCAGTGTGACTAATCCAACATCTTAAGTTAAACTATCGAAACTCTCTTATAACTAAGGCCTAACACTATGGGAGAAATCAAGTTAGATAGGCCAAGTACAGGACTCTGAGCCAGGAGCTCCTGAGTTCTGGTCTTGGTTCTGACAGATTTGTTTTTGAACTATAGGCAAGTTACAGGCTCTCTCTCTCAGATTCCACATTTGAGAAATTTGGACAATATTCATCTAATTCTCAAGGACATCGTGAAGATCAGTTAACATTTTTAAAATGCTTTGAAGATTAGAAAAGCTATATAAACTTCATATTACTAACATGACTAGTTGCTTCAAATGTATGAGAATGCAATGTCATTGGCAAATCAGTAATACGAATGTTAACACAATTGTACAAGGACTAATTAGCTATTGTAAGAGAACAAAGGGCATAAATCATTCACTGCAAGACATAACTGACCTGACCATTTTTTGCCTTACATTTACCTACAGAAAATGTGGATTTGACTATATTTTATCACTGATATGGCATTTAATGTCCCTACCCTTTGCAATTTTGTTGTTAGTGATCACCTACTAAAATGTTTTGGCAGCAAGTGTTAAAACAGAGAGCTTAAACTTCCTCTTTCCTGCAAGCTATGATCTGTCAAGACTAAAATAATTTATAGGCTCTTTAAAGCCAGATTTTGTCATGTCTCACTACATCCAATGTGAGAAATTAGTTCCTCTGTGGGACATGGAACTGCCCACTCTCTGCATAAATGCATGTGCTCCAGAGGCTTTAAAAAAAAAAGGAGCAACTATTTTTATTCAATGGTGTTGCAACATCAACCAAACCAGTTTTTCTACCACCAAACAGGAACAGAGAACTGTGGCACAGGTTTCAAAAATACAAAAAGTGAATGGGCAGATGCTATTAAATATCTCTAAGGAGATTTAATGCCTATAATGCTTGAGATAGAGGTTTCATTCTAGGAACCTGTATTAAGCTTTTTCTAGGTGTGCCAAGGAAATACAACATGCTGTCCTCTCCACCACATTCACACACAATCTTTCCTTTAAACTCTAAAGGGAACAATAAACATGTTCATTCACAAAAGGGCATAATGACTTATTGCACCACAACATAAATAGGTCACCCATCCGCTCGTATACACCCAAGGTCTAGAGTGAGAGACTAATAGAGCATTAACAGTGAGTAAATTTTTCTGAAAAAAATTATGCTCGCTCTGACATGACCTACAGATTTCAGCTGTGTGCTCCCAACACTAAGAATCATGGCAGATTATTCAATTAAGTGCTATTAAATAAGTAGAGGAAATCTCGTAAGAGCACATATGAACAAAGCCATGAAGGGAGGAAAAAAACAACAAAAAAAAGGAGATGGATTTTACAGGGAATAAGCAGCAAGTATCCTTTCAGGAGCAACATCAACATTTGCTGTTTTGTATGCATTCAAAGAAAGTTGGAAGTAATGAATTGTATAACGGTATGCATTCATAAACCCTTTAGAAATACTCATTTTGAATTCCTCATTTAGCAGCTAAGGTAGGTCTAGCTTCCTGTGTGAAAAAAAAATAGAAGTTACAATGCAGCAAGCTTTTTATTTTACAAGAGCTAAAAAAATTAGACCTAGTAACAAACAAAGGAAAAAAATCGCGTGTGTGTGACTCCAATAAAACTGTTTACTCAACAGGCAGTTTTAAGCCATAGTTTCACTGCTTGCTTATTAAACACCATATTTCCTGTATTATATTCCCAACAAGCATGAATAATTTAGTCTAAAATAATTGAAAGTAAAAGCATGTGCATTATAAGCTGTCAGTTTACATACTAGTATAAATAAGCTGTATTGAAGGTTTTTTTAAAAAGCTTTGGGAAAGGAATTTTTGTGCAATAAACTAAATTACAAGTTTCTAGGAAAACTAACATGACTAAGGATTCTCTTTGGCAGGCAGGCAGGCAAACAATGTATACTGAAGAGCTATACTTAGTACATATGGATGAGATTTTCAAAAGCAATCAGCATTGGATGAACTTTGCTCCCAGTGAAGTCAGTGGTCAGGCCAATGCTGAACGCTTTTGAAAAATCCCACCCTATATGTACTAAGGTACATAACATATGAAACTAAAAGATTTCAACATAACCACAGCACCATTAATAAGCCCAATTTTTCACCCTTCTCTAACTTAGGATAGGGATAAAGACCGTTGGCAGAAGATACCAATATTACAATTCAGATTGAGTACAAAAATTAAGTTCCAAGTAAATTCCTTATATGCAGAAGTTAAACTATTCCCTTTGCACATTTGGGAGTACGGGGGGTGGGGGAAGGGGAAGGTTTTTCAGGCCCTCTCTTCAAAATGGAAATATCTATTTAGTTTGTACATACAGCTGTAGATATTTGTGCACAGAGTCCGTTTCTCTTTAAAAAGAACACAGAAAATTATTTGTAGTCATAGTCACTAGTATCCGTCCCTAGCATGGAAGCAGCACTCATAATAAAGTTTCCACATCAGTATAATGGTAGAGGTATATTACTGCTCTACAAGTCTGCTCCTCAAAGATTTATGTGCTGAACTGTTACTACTGTTCCTTCATTCTACAGGACCACTCTTCTCCCCTGAAGAAATAAGGTTTTGAGTCAAAGGGTCTGATTGACAGCTCACAGAAAACAATGGGGAGGGTCTCTTCTTTGACTTCAATAGGATTTAAATGTTACATTAAGACATTGTGGATAAAATGCTTAAGAACATTTCCATATAGTTTAAGACTAGGGTTGGAGGAAGGGAGGATGGGTAGGTTCTGCAACATTTGATCCTAGTGTTGGCTATGAATTTAAGGTTATTATGTTTTTTGTTTGGAACTAATTATTTAGTATAGAATCCAGATGCCACCATAATGGATGTTTTTTAAATAAATACTTTCATTAAGAAAATAAGTTTACAGAAGAAAGGGATGACTGGTTGTCTTCTGAACTCAGTTACACCTTCTTAATTTATGTAGGAGAAGGATGGAGATCTAAATTTCCACAAGACAAAACTACTTGATGTCACTTTACCTTCTTCATCAATCCATTTCATAGTGAAGAGTTGTTCATTGTCAAAGAAGCACAAGTCTCGAACCTTATTACACAGTCCTTCAAACGAGATGGAAGGTTCAAAATAGGTTATCATGATGTCCCTGAATGAGAAATAAGTTTAACAAAATTATTCAAACTCAGAAACTACAATGTTGTATGCAGGACTACAGAGATGTTCATTTCCTGAACTCTACTGCTTTTTGTTTGCTAATGCCAAAAAAGTCTCCCAAAAAAGTTGATCATACTAAAGTGCTTCCTTGTACTCTTATCTGTTTTAATCCGTGTGTAACATGAATACACCAGTGCTAGGGAAATAATTTGGCCTTTGTAAGCCATTAAAACAGAATTAATAAGCACTCCGGTTTATTTTCTGCAATTTAGAACCTGGGCTTCAAAATGATTTTTATTACCTGTTTGAAAACTGGAAGAATAATCATCTACTTTTGAAAGATTAAGATGTATCGCGCCATGCTATATCATTCAAACATGCATGCTACATCATTAAAACACCAATCACTTAACAGAACAAGACAGATTTTAGCTATACATGCAAGTAATCAGTACCAACAGAAGCTGGACTGAGAAGAGGGAAACGCTACAATTTATAGCTAGAAAGAAAAAAAAAAAAAAAACCACACTGTTAAGGTTAGGTAAGCAGTACATTAAGAAGCTTGTTTGTTTCATGAATGTATATTATAGTGAAATAAAATCTAGAAATTCTTTCTGCAACAAATGTGTAACAAGTTATGAAATATTCATATAGTCTGTAGATGTACATGGCAATTGACAAGACAGAAGAAATCATCGCTCCTACTTTTTGAGCTACTACTGACAGACGAAACAAAACATTAACAGTTCCAGTAATAACTGGGCAGGAGGCCAGCAAATGAAGGATTCGTGAAGTAAGTGGGTTCTAAGAAGGTATCTGAAATGGGTAACCTATCAGATAGGTGGGAAACCAGCTCCAACTATTGGAAGCAGCTTGGGGGGAAAAAAGCATAAAGCAGTGAAGCAAAGAACAGGAACACAGATGGAGGAACAAAAAAAAGCGTGTTTCAGGAGAAAGGGGAGTAGCAGGAAAAATATGTAAGAAAAAATTACATGAGCCATTGATAGTGAAGAGCTGGGGTAGAAAACAGTGGTGGTATTGTAACAAAACTCTACCTGCAATCCCAGAGAAGCCAAGTATTTTTATTAAAATGACCAGCAACTAATAGCACTGCAACCACAAACCTAAATTGTGGAAGTAAGTGGGTGGTTTCCATATATTAATGATCTAACATGAAATTTTTAAGCCATCACCTTCTGCTACCCTTTTTCTGCCTTGTTTAGACCTTAATCTCTTCATGAGAGGAACAATCTATGGTACTTAGCACAACGTGGCCCCAGTCTGAGGACTTGTCTACCCAGAAAAGTTATACTGGTACAAAGTAGGGTGTGCATTTAAACCACTGAAGTTATGCCAGTATAACTGCTTGAGTGGACACACTTACTCTGGTATAAAACAGTGTGCCTTTTCTGGTTTAAATTATGTCCTTTCAGAAGCAGTTTAAAATATTCTAGAATAAGACGAAAGCTTATGCTCTAATAAATTTGTTAGTCTCTAAGGTGCCACAAGTACTCCTGTTCTTTTTGCAGATACAGACTAACACAGCTGCTACTCTGAAACCTGGAATAAGACTGGCTTTTTTTCAGTTTAAGTCTATACTGGTATAATCAGGGCTTAAATTCAGTCAGACTGTTCAGAGTGCAGCTCCAGTAAATATTTTCAAACCTTGACTCCAGCCTGATGCAGTGTGGCGTAAACCAGCACTTCTCAACCAGAAAGCCGCAGCCCTCTTGGGGTCCATGAGCCAGTTTCAGGGGTCCATGGGGCAGAAGCCCAGAGCCCCGCTGCCCCACAGCTGAAGCCCAGAGTCCCACCACAGGGCAGAAGCCCTTAGCCCCCTTTTCCTCCAGCCCAGCAACTGAAACCGGGAGGCCACCCCGACCCCAATGGGCCCTGGAGTTTTTAATAGCATGTTGGGGTGGGGGACGGAGAGGCTCAAAAAGAAAAAAGTTGAGAACCCCTGGTGTAAACAATACAAAATGCAGCTTTAATAAAAGTTGTGTGACAATTTTCATGAGTACTGTGCAATTTATTTCCTTGGTAATTATGACAAATTAACAGTTACACACTGTATATGTATCAGAGGGGTAGCCGTGTTAGTCTGAAACTGTAAAAAGCAACAGAGGGTCCTGTGGCACCTTTAAGACTAACAGAAGTATTGGGAGCACAAGCTTTCATGGGTAAGAACCTCACTTCTTCAGAGGTTCTTACCCACGAAAGCTTATGCTTCCAATACTTCTGTTAGTCTTAAAGGTGCCACAGGACCCTCTGTTGCTTTTTACACTGTATATGGAGAGCAGCAGAGCCCTTTGTAGGCTGGCAGACCACAGATATGGGCGGCTGACAGAATGTAAACAACCACGCCTTTCTGACGTAATCAATGAGGGCAAAAAAGTCAGTGGGTAATCACATCTGATTTGCATGTGTGGTTAATTTCTATGCACAGTACAGTAACTCCTCAACGTAGTCACGTTCCTGAAAAATGCGACTAAGTGAAATGATGTTAAGCGAATCCAATTTCCCCATAAGAAGTAATGTAAATGGGGGGGGAGGGGGAAGAGTGTTTTTTTTTTCCCCCCAGACAAATGGCATATACATTTTAAACAATTTTAAATAAGCAATTTAATACTATGCTGGGGAGGGGTAGGGGGGAGTAGTGTGCACATGCTGTGTGTTTACAAACATACTGTACATACAGTACGCTACTATAGTTGGGAGGTGCCCCTGCCTTACCCTACACAGGGACAGCCCACTGGCACTGGAGAGGAGGCAGGCAAGGAGGCTGAAGGTGCTGTAGGCTAGGAGAAGCACATTGCGCAGCAGCGGCAGCTTCCCCTACTCTGCAAGCACCAGGGGCGGGGGGGGGGGGGGGGGAGAAGAGGGCCTCAACCTTCAGCCCGCCCACTCCCCCCCTTCCCCCAAGCCCCCATCCTTGACCTGCCTCTTCCCCCCCCTCCCCCTTTACTTCCCACGCTGCATCCTCGCTCCTACCCTCCCTTCTAAAGGCCGCAAGCCAGCTGCCACCGGCAGGCAGCAGGGGAGGGAGGGGGAGCCTGCACACCAAGTCCTCGCTCCTCCCCCCTGCCTGGGGCAATCAGCTGGCTTGCAGTGTTTAGGGGGCAGGAGGGAGGGGGAGGACTTGGCACTCAGGCTCCTCCCTTCCTCCCCCCCCCCCCCGCCTCCTGCCCAGGGCAATCAGCTGGCTTGTGGCCTTGCCTCGCTCCTCCCCCCTCAACACCACAAGCCAGCTGAGAGCCGCGGGCAGGTGGCGAGGGAAGGCGCTGATCTGCGGGGTCTGCCGGCGGGCAGGAGGCGCTGGGCGTAGGGAGGCTGCCAGCTGTGGAGAAAGCAGGCAGCCAAACACCACAAGAGTGGAGCATTGCACAACTTTAAATGAGCATGTCCCCTATTTGATCAGCAACGTAACAACGAAACAACGTTAACTGGGACGACTTAAAGCGAGGAGTTACTGTACTCAATTTTCCAACATGAGTCAAAAAAAATAAATGCACTATTTTTTTCACAAGAGGCAACTGTCTGATTAGGAGGAGTGGGGAAGTTAGTGGCACTGTAGTTCATCAGGATGAAGCAGCAGCGCAGAGCATCCCTGACGAGCAAGAACACTATGATGAACAGTAATGTGGCGGGAGTGACATACCGCTGTGTTGATCAGACAACCAAGAGAAAGATGGGGGGGAGGGGTAAACTCATGAGTAAATGTTAGAAAAAAGGTTAAATGGGTGGCAGTATCTGCACAAAAGTACAGTTTCTCAGAGCTATGAGCAGAGATCATGGCTTGAAGATTGGGCTAATTCTTATATTTCAAGCTATGGGGACAGCAAACTAAAACAAATGAAGTCTCTGTGCTCATGTATCTTTTTCCTCAAAGTCTCAGTCACAAAGCCACAGAAAGTATTCACAGTGAGGCAGAGAAAGATAAATAGATAGCATGTCAAGTGCAAGGGCAGTCACAACATATTGAACCAACGTGCAAAGTATTCCATACTATGTACAAACTGGTGAAACAAAATTGTCCCTCCTATAATTTTGAAACAAATTGATCTGCAGAAGTTAAACAGACTAAATATGGGGTAAATTCTCTACTCAGATGTCACTTGCACTAGCGTACAGCAGCACATTGTGGAGGAAATGAAGAAAAAAATACTTAAAAATATCTTTTAAGTGCAAAATTGCAGTAATGATTGATGAGTCAACTACTTAGAGCCAGGCTTCCACTCTTAGCCTCTACATATGATTTGCAACAGAGGAGATGGAGCAGCCTAGGAACATGTTTTGTTGACCTCATTGAACTTTCAGCCACTGATGCCTCAATCATTATCGGAATCTTGCTAAAAAATTGGATGCAAGGGGATTCACAGAGGCTTACCTAAAGGAGCACTTGGTGGCTCTTGCTTGTGATGGAGCTGCAGTCATGCTAGGTCAGAAAAGCAGAGTGGCTACTCTGATACAGCTGCGTTTTCCCAAATTGTCTTGCACTGCTCTGCCCACCGATTGGAACTCTCTGTTCACATCGCCATGCAGGATATTCATGGAGTCAACCACTTTAAAGTGTTTATGGACAAAGTGTACTCTGTACCATGCCTTCCCTAAAAGGGCAAAGGAACTTCAAGAATGTGCAGCAACTTTGCATGTAGAAGTCTTGAAAATTGGGCCTGTTCTGGGAACATGATGGGTTGCATCAAGTAGCCGTGCAGTGAAAGCGGTCTGGAAGAATTAGTCTCTTTCTTCACTTAGAGCAGTCAGCAGAAGCACAAAGTAAAGGGGAGGGGGAAAAAACAAACAAACAAACAAAAAAACCGACATGCTCAGCAGACTCCAGAAACACCTGACATCTATATAATTTGTACTCAACCTGGGCATATTTTCTGATGCTCTACAAGAGTTAGTAGAACTGTCACTTGAGCTACAGTCCATGGAAATCAACATCTAAACTGTAGAAGACAAAATTCGGAGGCAGATTCGTGTTTTTGAGCAGAGAGTGCAAGCACCAGGGGAGCAAGAGAGGCTTGAGTGAATAGCTGAAGCTGTGATGGAATTTCAAGGCATCACATCAATCAGCCAATCCCAATTCTACAGAAGTTTGCAGCATAGGCTCAGACAAAATGGATGAGCAACTTGCTGCTGATGTCAAATTTCTATATCTTAGGAACTAGCCGCAGGATGCCGACATACTCCATGGAGAATGTGAAGTCCAGGCTCTCTGCTATAGGTTGCAACTGGATGAGAGCGCGGTATGTGTGGGTTCAGAGAGTAAAAGTACAGTAACCAGAAGGCAATGCCAGCTCCTGTAAAATCTCTTGTAAAGTTCATCAATATCTATCGATAACATCAAGTGAATGGGGTTTCTCGCACATGAGCATAATCATGATTCCTTTGTGGTCATCTCTGAAAGTGCAGACCATATCAACACTACTTTTCATTAGCTTGGTAGGACTGTCTCTCACAATGTTGAATGTGGAGCCATATCTGAGATCCTGGGTCAGGAAAGGAAGGCACACTGCAACTGATCTCAGGATCAAGGTCGGAGAAGAAAAAAAGTATGGAAACAACTTGATACAGCTGTGGAGCCTCCTCCAGTAGCTGTGTGTCTATCTGGTAGGTTGGGGGCGAGGGGGGAAGAGCTCTGGGAAATACTCGAGAATTTAAGCCCTGGGTATAACCATAATAGTTTATACTAGTATAACTGGAAATACCTCATATAGACATCTCTTATATAGACAAGCCCTTAGCTGGAGCCTGTAAGCCTTTCTATAATGCAAATAGTAAAACAAGCTTCACAGTAAACACCCTGTGGAAATGAATGGGACACTCAGTGGTATTGCCTGTGTTTACCTTCAGACTTTGTAACACAGCGCTGTTCTGCCATAAAGGAGTGGCAGCTTTTGCCATAATTAAGATTGAGAGTCAACTATGTTTCAGAAGACAACTATTCTAAGCCTCTGAAATGCATATGCCAGCTTCGATTGTCCTGACATTTGGGGTGGCTCATGGCAGTGTGGGGTAGGATTATTGGTCCAAATTTAAACAAGGGATTCTTAAGACACAACACCCCCCTCCCTTAGAAGTCAGCTGTTTGCAAAATCACCTGGTTTTGTTTTTGCACACAACTGGGACTCAAACTATAAGGCTCTAATCATCTTCAAACTGATCTCAGTCACTCAGGATTTCTCTGTGCACAGCACCCACTAAACGTTTTCATTATTATCACCAAATAATATTTAAAGGGTTACGTTTAGAAATTCAGGTCATGACCTAAACTAATGAACCAAATGAAATGAAATGAGCATATGCAGCAACACTAAGTTCTATGAAAACCAGAGGATTTGCAGACAGTCTTATCACAGAAGCTGGGGCTCAAGGTGACATGCTGTGGTCATTGAACCTCAACCACCATCCATCCATGTACTGCCCCTTTGACTCCTATCCTAGGCATTTTTCAGAGAAAGTGTGTTGTCAGCTTTCCTGCCTGCATTCTTCTGGGATTCCTTTTGGAAGTTTGGCCCCAAGACCAAGTTTTCTGGTTTAAGTATAATATTTTAAGGAACTCTAAAATCCCCAAGCAGACAGATTTTATTTTAGAAGGAATATCAAGGAAATTGATTAAAGTAACATAATCCTGGTCCTTAAACACTTCCCTGAACAATGCAACTGAGTGTGACCAAAGGAAAGCAAGTTGCTGGGTCATTTGGTTGAGGGGTTCCTGATACACAGCCCTCCTAACATGAGCTGCTTATAATATTCACATTTTTTTCGCTTTTTTGGTGCAGAGGCTGTGGTATGGGTCAGAGCAGTGAAGTGGAAGTGTGTGTGAGGTGGTGTTGGATCACTGCAAGCCAGGGACTCCAACCCTATGCCCCTTAGGGCTGTGCTCTGGCACTGCTACTGAGGGGCCAGCACACCCCTAAACAATGACTCTACATGTAAGGGATCATTCAGACACTTTTTCAAAACCCAGCTTGATTAGTAGAGCTTTGGGTTTCCAAAAACATAGATTTTCCTATGATTCCATGATGAATGAGGGACTGCTCTCAAAAGGGATCTTTGCTTTCTGGGAGCTCAAAAGTGAAGAACTAGAAATGGGAAAAGTTGTGCAACTTCCCATTCAAGGACACGGGGGGGGGGGCGGGCGAGGGAAGTGTCACTGCACCTCTCACTCACAAATACCCTACATCTGTCACAGCTTCTCCCTCTACTGTCCACCAGACCAAGGGAGGCGGTTCAAGCGGTCCCCTTCCTTCTGCTGTTACCCAATGAGATGAAAGAATCCAGAACTCCCCCACTTCTGTAGGCGGGATAAGGATGGTGGAAAGGGACACCAGGCTTCCCCTTCCCGCCAGTGCTGCTGCTTCTATGAAAAAAGGGGAGGCAAGAGCAGGAGAGTGCAAGGAGAAGAGGAAGGGGGTCAGAACAGTGCAGTGGAGGATGCTGAGGGCTTCTGTCTGCCCTCCAAATCTCCCATATCCATGCTCCCTATACCTGTCCACCACTTCAAAAAGCATACCCACTGACTCCATCCTAGTCCCAGCATCCTCTCTGCAGCTCCTCAAACTGTGGGTCCCATGTTAACGCCTGCCTCTGTATAGGGAGGTGAGCTGAGGAGAGAGAACTCAGCTGGCCTAGTCAAGCAGAGACTAGACAGGAGAAGATGCAGGGCATGTTAATCCCTTAACTGCCAACCAATGCATTCTGGGGTCATCGTAGGCATTGCCAAGGAGCCAAACACAGTAGAGGGTGAGATGCTATTGGGATATTGAGAAATTATTTATAAAAAAAAAAGGAAATTAACCCTCAAAAACTTCATTAATGCCAAGTTATAGTTGCCCAATGCTGCCTGGTGCCCTCCCAGAATGGGAGGGTCTTAAACCTGTAGAAACCAATGAACAAAGCAATGTTGTCCCAGCATGCCAATATCACATAGTAGCACTCTCCCTTACAGAGAGAACAGAACACTGTCCTACATAGACTCTGGGAATAGAGCAATCACCTTCACTTTGATAAGACAAAACTCTGGTTTAGGTCAGGCATAGCAAACAGGAGTTTCTAAACTCTAAAAGAGAAATACCGAGCTTACTCCACATGAACCACCCCAGACTTTCTAAACATTTCCCCTCTTAATCATCGTCCTGAGGATCACTTGCAAGACATTGGGTACACCTACCCCGCGCTAAGTCCCAGAGACCATGTAATGCCACCACATTGCTGACACTCTCCATGACAAGACAATTGCTATGAACCACTACTAACAAACTACAGAACTCACTGCTAAAGTGAGGCATAGTTGAGCCCTGAAGTAACAGGTGCACTTCTCCTCACAGTGACAAATCTTCCAACCTGCTCTAACTAATCCTGCCACCATTTATGACAGTTACACCCAAGAGTGAATGCAGCAAGAATGCAAAGCAAATAAATGCTGCAATTTTAATCTGGAATGTAATGTAAACAATGATACCTTGTCACAGTGTTTCATGTCTACTTATTATAGCACCAACCTCACTGAACCACTTCCAAAGCTATTGCCAACTCCAAAGGGCAGAGTTAAAGTTGTGTTGCAGGGGTCGCATATGCTTCAACTCTGCCTTTCCTGGTTTTCAGAGCTTTACATTTGAGCAGCTCTCTGCATTCTGCGACTTTAAGCAAAACGATGTTAAGCGAATGTAAATAGTGGACAAAGCAGGCGACTGCCAAACGATGTTAGAAGGGAGCATTGCACAACTTTAAACGAGCATGTTCCCTAATTGATCAGCAACGAAACAACTTTAACCGGGATGACTTTAAGTGAGGAGTTACTGTAGACTATCTTTTAAAGGCAAGACTTATAGGCTAGGTGCTTTAGAACTGGGCACATTTCCTACAGAATGGTGGTGCTATTGAGCATGAAACCTGTAAATAAAGACCTGATTAAAGCAGGCTGCATTAGGAGTTCTTTAAAGACCTGAAAAATCAAAAAAGAATCCTACAAAAAGTTGAGACATGGTAAAACTGATGGTGTACAAAAGAACAGCACAAGTATGTAGGGACAAAATCAGAAAGGCAAAGCCACAAAATGAGTGACACAAAAGGCAATCAGCAGAGGTTCTTTAAATACATTAGGAGCAAGAGAAAGACAAAGGAAAGGTCCTTGAGTTAGTGGGGAACGAAAGCTAATTATTCACTGCTCTACAGCCAAAATGCTTCTGAAATAAATGTAGTCAAACTTTACTAATTCTGGGTCACTGAGAACGAAAATGATGCTTAAAATTGTTGATTGGCTCTAGTTTTCAAGATGTGCTATTGGGTCAGTATATACGACCCTTGACTTGGGAATGGGGGGAGGATCAGTGAGTTATAAAGGGAAGGGAATCTCAATTTAAACCAGAAATGACTAAAATACATCTTTGACTGGATCTCTGAATAAATCTATGACTGGGTTTGGACAGTACTTGCTTTTTAGGCAAAACAATGAATGATGCAATCTGAAGCTGGTATTGCGTCATACATGATATGAATTGCATCATGTTATTCCTAGAAGTCATGGATGATGCAATCATAACGAAGCTTACATCACTCTGCTGAACAAATTGCCCTATATCAGCTCTAGAAATCATACAGTGTCGTGCTCTCTTATGTGTCCCTTTGCAAAATCAAACACTGACAAATTTCTGTTTAGCCAAAGTGAGCAGAGATGCCTTGTACTTGTGTGAACAGTGCAGATATCTTCTGCTATGTTTGTGGTGAAGTGACTTTTGCATCACAAAAGCGCAGTATAACCACTATGGTTAAGAAAGCCTATCACCTTTATTTTGTCTGCAAAATTGGAGATCAGGACAAGAGGTGGGCCCCACACATATGCTGCAACACTTGTGCAACAAATCTTCGCCAGTGGTTGAACAGGAAAAGGAAATCTATGCCTTTTGCAGTGCCAATGATTTGGAGAGAGCCAACAGATCATACCAGCAATTGTTACTTCTGCATGGTGCCTCCAGTTGGGAAAGGTGTGTCAAAGAAGAAAAAGTGGACTGTGCATTATCCAAACATTCCATCAGCTATACGCCCAGTACCCCACGGAGAAGGACTGCCGGTTCCTGATGCACCAGAATCATTCGCACTTGAGTCAGACGAGGAAGAGGATGAAACTTCTGGTCCTGAACCATCAATGTCACAGGACCCACATTTTCTCCCATCCTCCTCCTCTGAACCACACCTCATACACAAGGTGAACTGAATGACCTTGTCAGGGATTTGGAACTACCCAAGAGTAAGGCAGAGCTGTTGGGCTCCAGACTACAGCAGTGGAATCTCCTGGCAGATGATGTTAGGGTTTCCATGTTCCGTGACCATCAAAAGGATCTTGTCCCATTCTTCTTCATGGAAGGTGATCTTGTAGCCTGCAACAACATCGATGGTGTGATGGCAGCCCTCAACATGGTTCACGATCCAGATGAGTGGAGACTGTTCATTGATTCATCGAAGACGAGTCTTAAAGCTGTTTTACTGCATAATGGCAATGTTTTGCCATCAATTTCAGTTGGTCATGCAGTCCATATGAAGGAAACCTATGACAACATGAAACAACTTTTGAGGTGCATAAACTATGACCAACATCAGTGGCAGCTTTATGGCGATTTGAAGGTTGTTGCTCTCTTGCTTGGTCTGCAGACTGGATACACAAAGTACTGCTGTTTTCTCTGCGAATGGGATAGTCGTGCAAGAGATTCCCACTACATCAAGAAAGATTGGCCACTCCGACAGTCATTGGAGCCTGGGAGGAGAAGTGTTTAGCATCCACCACTTGTTGAATCAAGGAAGATTTTGTTACCACCCTTACACATCAAGCTGGGTCTGATGAAGAACTTTGTCAAGGCCATTGACAAAACACAAGCAGCTTTCAAGTACCTCCGTGGAAAATTTCCAAGGTTAAGTGAAGCTAAGATAAAGGAAGGTGTCTTTGTTGGTCCTCAGATTCGTGAACTTCTTCGAGATGATGCATCTGACCATGCACTGCGTGGCAAGGAAAAGACGGCATGGAAAGCCTTCCAGTTAGTGGCAATACATTTTCTCGGAAACAACAAGGCAGACAACTACAGGTTGTTGGTGGAAAACCTCCTCAAGGCATACAAAAGCCTTGGTTGCAACATGTCACTAAAGATACATTTTTTGCACTCTCATCTAGATTTTTTTTCCCACTGATCTGCGGAGCAGTGAGTGACGAGCACAGCGAGCGATTTCACCAGGACATTGCAACAATGGAGAAACGCTATCAGGGCAAATGGAGCCCATCAATGCTTGCAGACTATTGCTGGACAGTGACAAGAGATGCTCCATTTAATGAATACAAGAAACAAGCCAAGAAGTGCCGAGTAGACACTGAATAGGACTAAACTATGTACAGAATAGTTTTTTGCCTTTTGTTTCATAATAAATTTTATTTATATAACCCTTTTGCTGATTTTTAAAGTGTTACATAAACAGGACAGGTGAAATATTATCATGTAAAGCAACCATAAACACATGAAAAGATCTAGGTTTACAATTTATGATTAAAACTCTACTATCTACACAATATACATTGACATAAAATGTAAAAACTTAAATATCTTAGAAACAGTAGCCAATCAGTTGTTTTAATTGTCATATTTGAATCCAGCACATCAAAATACATAATAAATAGCACATTTTATCTCTGAAACAGACGACTTCTCAAAAATTGTAGACCAGTTACTGATGATATCAAGAAAGCTGAGGTGCTTAATGCCTATTTTGCATCAGTCTTCACTAAAAGGTTAATGATGACCAGATACTCAACACAACTAATACTCACAAATGGAGGTGATGCATGAGGGGGAGGGAATGCAGGATCAAATGCCCCCCCAGCAGCCATCCCAGAAGGGGCGGGGCCAGGCCACAGCCTCTTCCAGCCGCCTGGGACAGCACCTGGCTGCAGTTGTAGCAGGCTGCCCCCCGCCCAGGCTCAGCTTCTGAGGACAGTGGCCGAGCCAGCCAGAGCCCTCCCCCTCTCCTTCCTGGCACACACAACCCGTCCCTGAAAGCCGAGCGAGCTCAGGCAGGGAACAGGCTGCTGCGGACACCCCTCCCCAGGCAGGCTCTCTCCCAGGCAGCTGGCTATGCTGTACAGAGCGGTGACCAGGAACAGCTCCATCCTGCCTGGGCTTGGCTACCAGGGAGAGCAACTGAATACGGGTGGTGGGGAGGGGGAAGCCAGTGCAGCAGGAGGACAGAGGCCCTCCTTACTCCCCCAGCAGGTAATGTGGGACCGGGAGGGGGTAGGGAGAGCACAGTGCCCCGGGCTGGGGGCGGGGCAGGGAGGAGACACGTGGGGTAGTCACATGTCCTCCCCTTTAACTTATGCCTCCCAGTACGGGATGGCACCAATCGCATATGCCAACAAGGGGGAAGGAATGCAAGCCAAAATAGGGAAAGAACAGGTTAAAGAATATTTAGATATGCAGAGCCTGATGAAATTCATCCTAAGGCAGTGTTTCTCAAATGCTGCCACTGTGGCCACATGCAGCCACCAGGGGCTTTTCTTGCGGCCACAGCCTCCTGGACTGTTGTGGGGGAGCAAAGCAGCAGCCCCTTCGCCTCCCTAGTGCTCCTAGATCAGTGGTTCGCAAACTTTTGTACTGGTGACCCTTTCACATAGCAAGCCTCAGAGTGCAACCCCCCTTATAAATTAAAAACACTTTTAAATATATTTAACACCATTATAAATGCTGGAGGCAAAGCGGGGTTTGGGGTGGAGGCTGACAGCTCACAACCCCCCATGTAATAACCTCACGACCCCCTGAGAAGTCCCGACCCCCAGTTTGAGAACCCCTGTCCTAGATGCGCCACCAGCAGGGGTCCCCCTCCCTAGACACCTGGGACACAACATTGGAGAAGCAGGCAGCCCGGTGAGTTCCCCAACTTCCCAAGAGCGGTTTGAACTTCAGTCCTGAGGTTGCAGGGGGGCAGGCTCTGGCCGTGGGGCTTCGGGCTCCAGCCCTGAGCTCCTGGCTGCGCAGCTTTGGGCTCCATCCTCTGGCCACGGGGCTTCAGGCTGCAGCCCCCTGCTGCCTCCCTCGGCCATCCTCCCCCCATCCAGGGCTTAATTTGTCCCCAGGCTTGCCGAGTAAAGGCTTGCTAAGTAAGTCTGTTGTGAAAAGAGATACTTGCATCATATCACTTTTCACAACTGGCTTATTAGCTAGCAATAAATAAGTTACAATGATTTGGACATGTATATGTGCATATTTATTTTTTCCTAAAGCTAATTAAGTATTTTAGGGAAAAGTGAAAGCGGTCACCATCAAGAGTTGGTGACCACACTCTGAGGCCACCAAAAAATTTGTCCTGAGTGTATTTAAGGAACTAGCTGAAGCAATCTCCGAGCCATTAACAATTATCTTTGAGAATGGGAGAGGTCCCAGAAGACTGGAGACGGGTAAACATAGTATCTAGCTTTAAAAAGGGGGACAAGGAGAACCCTAGGAATTATAGACCAGTTAGCCTAACTTCAATACCTGGAAAGATACGGAGCAAATTATTAAACAATCAATTGGTAAGCACCTGAAGGATAACCAGGTTATAAGGAGTAGTCAGCATGGATTTGTCAAGGACAAATCATGCCAAACCAATTTAATTTCATTCTTTGATAGGATTACTGACCTAGTGGATAGAAGGAAGCAGTAGACATGATATACCTTGATTTTAGTAAGTCTTTTGACATAGTTCTGCATGACATTCTTATACGCAAACAAGGGAAATGTGATCTAGATGAAATTACTATAAGGCAGGGGTTCTCAAACTGGGAGTCGGGACCCCTCAGGGGGTCATGAGGTTATTGTATGGGGGGGTCGTGAGCTGTCAGCCTCCACCCCAAACCCCACTTTGCCTCCAGCATTTATAATGGTGTTAAATATAATAAATTAAAAACACTTTTTAAAAGGGGGGGCCCACACTCTGAGGCTTGCTATGTGAAAGGGGTCACCAGTACAACAGTTTGAGAACCACTGCTATACGGTGAGTGCACAAACGGTTGAAAGACCATACTCAAAGAGTAGTTATCAATGGTTTGCTGTCAAATTTGGAGGGCGTATGTAGTGGAGTCGCACAGGAGTCAATCCTGGGTCCAGTAATATTCAATACTTTCATTAATGTCTTGTATAATGGAATAGAGAATATGCTTATAAAATCTACTGATGAGACTGAGTTGGGAGGGATTGCAAGCACTTTGGAGTACAGGTTTAAAATTCAAAATGACCTTGACAAATTGGAGAATTGCTCTGAATTGAACAAAATGAAATTCAATTAAGACAAGTGCAAAGTAGTTAAGAAGGAAAAATCAAATGCACAACTACAAAACTGTGTAGGCAGTAGCACTGCTGAAAAGGATCTGGGGGTTATAGTGGACCACAAACTGAACATGAGTGATCAATGTAATGCAGTTGAAAAAGGCTAATTTGAGTGTATTAATAGGAGTGTTGTATGTAAGATACGGGAGGTAATTGCCCCCCTCTACTCGGCAGTGGTGAGGCCTCAGATGGAATACTGTATCCAATTTTGGGTACCACAATTTAGGAAAAATGTGTACAAATTAATGATAAAAAGTTTTTAAAACTTGACCTATGAGGAAAGGTTAAAAAAACTGAGCATGTTTAGTCTTGAGAAAAGACTGAGACGGGACCTGATAACACACTTCCAATATGTTTAGGATTATTATAAAGAGGACCGTGATCAGTTGTTCCCCATGTCCACTCGAGATAGGACAAGAAAATAATGGACTTAATCTTCAGCAAGGGAGATTTAGGTTGGCTGTTAGGAAAAACTTTCTAACTATAAAGTTAAGCTCTGGAATAGGCTTCCGAGGTAGATCGTGGAGTTCCCATCATTGGAAGCTTTAAAAAAAAAAAAACAGTTGGACAAACACCCGTCAGGGATGGTCTAGGTCAGTGGTCTCCAACCTTTTTACGCCCAAGATCACTTTTTGAATTTAAGGGCAACACAGGATCTAACCTTCCTTGAGGCCCTGCCCCTTCCCCAAAACCCTATGCCACTCACTCCATCCCCCCCCCCTCCATCGCTTGCTGTCCTCCACCCTCACTCACTCACTTTCACTGGGCTCGGATAGGGTATTTGGGAAGGGTTCGCCGTGTGGGAGGGGGTTCTGGGATGAACCTGGGGCAGGGGGTTGGGGTACAGGAGGGGGTGAGGGATGCAAGCTCTGGGAGGGGGCTCAGGTGCAGGAGGGGGCTCTGGGCTGGGGCAAAGTGTTGGGGTGCAGCAGGGGGTACAGGGTGCTGGCTCTGGAAGTGGGGTCAGGGCTAGGGCTTGGAGTGCAGGAGGGGGCTTGGGGTAGAGGAAGGGGCTCCAGGAGGGTACTCAGGTGTGGCATCCTGCCAGGCAGCACTTACCTCCGGCGGCTCCAAGTTGGCAGCCCAGCGTGGCTGCTACTAAGGCAGCTCCCTGCCTACCCCAGCCCCACGCTGCTCCCAGAAGGGGCCAATGCACCCCTGCCGCCCCAGGGAGGGGGGCATGTGGCTTCACATGCTGCCCCTCTCTGCAAGCACCGCCCACACAGCTCCCATTGGCTGGGAATTGGGAGTGGTGGTCAATGGGAGCTGCGGAGGCAGCGCTTGCAGGCAGGAGCAGCGTGCAGAGGGAGACCCCTGCCCCCCCGCCCCGGGTCTACCCTGTCTGCTTCCGGGAGCAGCGTGGGGCTGAGGCAGGCAGGGAGCAGCCCTGCTGCACCACCAGAGATCACAATTGACTGGTTAGTGACCACTGGTCAAGGTTTATTTGGTCCTGCCACTGCTTAGGGGGCTGGACTTGACTTCTCAAGGTCCTTTTCAAGGCCTACATTTCTATTATTTGCTAACTCTTAATGGTGGTCCAAACACCTCCACTATAAAAACTCTATTTTTCAGAGTTTATTATTTTAATTTCAGTATTATCCATAAGCCCAAATCAAGGCCTTATTTTACAAGGACCTGTACAAATGGAGTCAGAGAGACACCCTGGCCTGAATACCTTGCATTTAAAACAAATATTCAAAAGCTCTCTTTGTAAACATTTAAGATGAATAGGATCCTCCTTCAGTAAATAAGAGGCCTGCTCCACCCCTGGAAGAAAAAACTTAAAGCAAAATTTCACACGAGTAGCCTCTCCAACAGAGTTAGTAAATCATGAGCTACAGCAAAATTGTGTTTATCACTATTGTCTTTCCTGGAGTTCAGTGCAGTAAAGACTCAAAACAGACTAATTTGTTATAGTATCTAAAAAGGCATGCTGTACACTTTGTTGAGGCCCTCCCACTTTTCAATCGAGATCACCTTAAAGGTCACTTTATATACATCCTTTGATTAAAAAAAAAATAAAAAATCAATGTTATCGGTTAAAGGTAATCAAACGGATACATTTATCCCATTGTTTATTATACCACTGGTCTCCCATAGAAGCCTAAGATTAACTACTATGCACACTGGGGAGAGAGACTAAATTCTTCAGAATCTTACATCTAGATGCTTTGGAAAAAACTCCTCCACACATTTATCATGCTCCCACGTCAAACACTTATGCTTTTGAGGAGGTCTAATTACATCACTCAGAAAGTCACACAATATTTGACTCCCAGAATGAGTGTGCTATTTCAATATTCTCATCCAGTACTAAATCAGAACTCTTTAGAGCATGATTTAAAGTGACCCTTCTCATAATGGACACTGCAAGGTCTGGAGATCACCCACTCCTACACAGTAGGATTTAATTGCTAACCATGCCTGAAGACCCAGTCATCCTCCTACCTAGATTAATTTTTACAGTGGAGTATTTACAGCACGGACAGATATTTATGAAAAGAAAGAGTAAAAGGTTTTCTCCTCTTAAGATATTCCTCCACAGAAGACCATAAGAAGTTTGGTCAAAACAATGGAGAAAAACTTTCTGCTCTACTAACTTCATACTAACTTGTGCTATAATTTGCCCAATACCACTAAAAATCCAGAAAATAATTCTAAAATGAAGACACTTGAAATTGATTTGTTGTGTGTCTGCTGAGTTATGTTTTGGCTCCCTGGTTATATATTAAACCAGGGGTCAGCAGCCTTTCAGAAGTGGTGTGCCGAGTCTTCATTTATTCACTCTAATTTAAGGTTTCGCGTGCCAGTAATAAATTTTAACGTTTTTAGAAGGTCTCTTTCTATAAGTCTATAATATATAACTAAACTATTGTTGTATGTAAAGTAAAGAAGGTTTTTAAAATGTTTAAGAAGCTTCATTTAAAATTAAATTAAAATACAGAGCCCCCCGGATGGGTGGCCAGGACCCGGGCAGTGTGAGTGCCACTGAAAATCAGCTCGCGGCACGTGTGCCATAGGTTGCCTACCCCTGTATTAAACAGTTATTTGCCTTTCCTACTCAATGCTACTATATTAATGTAAAAAAGAAAAGGCAAGTTAACACACCACGAAGCTCATGATACAAATATTTTCTTGCTTATTCTTGGGACAAGACTACTTATGGTCTGTGGTCCTCCAATATCCCCAGTATTTAATGATGAATTAGTCTTGATACTAGAACAAGAATTCAGTTTATTTTACTATACATTCACTTAGGAGATCTTCATGATCTATTATAAATGGACTACCAATTTTCCTGGGAATCTAACTTATCATTGGTATAAGTTATACAGTTGAGAGGGCCCGAAGTATCTTTACCCTGTCATCTAACTGTGCTCTAAGCCTAGTCTAAATTAGAGTTTATGCTGTTGAAAAATAGATAAAGAATTTTCTGACACTCCATCTACACCAATCATTAAAGGTAAGCACTACTCAATACTTCCTGAGTAAGTACTTCATCTTAAACTGGATGGATAATGGTTCCTCCTCAGGACTTGCCTTTAACAATGATAGATCTACAGGATTCATCATTGCATACAATAGCACAATTACTGCATGACCTATTTCTAGCTGTTCTAAACCATGCCACTAATAATTTATTTATCTACTTCTACAGTATTGAGATCATATAGCTTTATTATTGTACAGCACTGATAACTGGTATCATACAATAGGTCAAGTACTAAAGTATGGGCCCATCACAAGAAACTTCCAAACACAAAGTGATGAAAATGTACATGAGAGCTCACGTACTTATACCGATGGGTGCTGGCTCTTCTAATTTGTTGTTTCTGAATTCCTTATGAATGTCACTGTGCAAGTACTATGTAAAAAATTTTTACTAGTAAATAAATAAGAATATGGCTAAGGTGCCTAACATAGCCACATAGTCCTATTAGCAACAGTTGTATCTCTTGCCACCTCCCACTCTTAGGAATTTATTTTATGCTCTAACTGCAATGACCACTCTAGTGAGTAAGTGTTTGAGTAAAAGATCTGTTTTATCTTGAGTTACTGTCACTGCTGAAGAAAGCTATGCTGCCACACAGGGGTTCAGAGTTTCAGGTCCTCAGCTTCAAGGCCTGGAGTAGGAGTAGGTAATCTCTTACACACTAACAACAGTTTCTTAATGGTGCAAGGTGAAAAGTCTGCCAGCGTGTAGGTTAGCCGAAAGTATTTTGGCTGCGGGGAAGGGGAAATCAAAATAGGGGATCCCATGATGAAGAAAACCCTGTCAGAATTTAAGACCTTAATACAAATCATGACTAAGGCATTCCAGTCAGATAGCTTGTTTATAACTAACTTCCTGTGTGAGTCATTTTAGTTCCAGGTTTAGTAATGAACTACTGACTGCATTACCACCACTCAGGTAAAAAGTCAATAAACAAGACATTCAAAAAGGAAGAATTTAATTGTTAGTGATGCCAATTCAAATAATCACACCAATTGGCATAATTAATACAGACCTTGGTCAAGAGAAGCCCAGAAACAAACTCCTTTACACATTAGGTCAGGAATGAAATTGAATGACAACAAATGCAGAAAAGGTTTATGGGGCTCAGTCTACACATGACTTTTTAACTTTTCTTTAAATTTATGAAACTGCAGACATGCCTTAAATATTCATTATTATTGAATGGAAAGCACTACAAACTTAACAAAATTGCTGCTATACCTTCATCCAGCTGTCTGTCAAGAAATGTGATGGTCTCTCCATGTGTACCTCTATCTGAAATGAATTTTCACCTATGTTTTGTCTATTTGGATTGCGATTTCTTTGGGGCACATGCCTGTTCACTGTTTAGCACAATAGGGTCACAATTTCTGTTGGGACCTATACGTGCTACCTTAGTACATAAAGTAAATCATTCAAAGCTTTCTAAAAATACTGTAAGTAAATCAAGCAGAATGTGCTCATTTTGAACAGTTGTCAGCTATTGTAAAATGGATTAGAGTATTTGGGAGGGAAGAGGCGAAAGGTTATCACAGGTAAATTCATATTTGTGAGTAATGGCACTGCAATGAGCACAGCTGAGGATCTGGAGCCAGCATGGGTTCATCTCTTCACTTCTCCCCTGACTGCCTCTTCCCACAAGCAGATTCATGAGTGAGGAGGAGGAAACCTGACACCACCACCCCCAAGATGTTCCCTGGAGCACAATCCCTGTTGGTTACAACTGTGTTCAAAAGAGTGCTTAAGAACCATTTCTGAAAAATGCTGCAGCTGGCAAGTTCTGGCGTTTTATGGATGATTAGAAGAAATTCTTAACTGCCAGCGCTACAGCACAGTTTAACACTGTCTATAGACATACTGCATAAGCTAAGGGACATAAGTTTAGCATCGAAAACCACCCCGAACTTTGTTACAAGCAACAGCATGGGCAGAATTCACACTCCCCTCCCTCCCAGCCAAGAACAACATTCCAAAAAATGAGGCATCCACATTATTTCACCAACTCTTAGGGGGGGAAACCATGAATATTTTCAAATCACTGACTCAAAGCCAGCCAGCCCAAAAGTTCACATTATCTAGTTAGCATGAACACAGTTCTCTCCTAACTCCTGAACACAGTTTTCTCCTAACGTGGGTGCTCCCCACATAGCCCCATCTCCCTTAGAGCCCCTTCAGTTTCAGCAGATACTCCTTCCTGCGTCCTCTGATTTCCCATTCTAATGCAACTGTGGAATGTCACCATAATCACTGCAGGCAACCGCTGACACCCCAAATTTCCCCTAACTCCAAGCTTCTTCAGAGACTGCTGATACCCCCTTCTGTAGACTCGCCCCCTCCACACACCCTCTCCCCTGAGGCCTTGCTCCATTACCTGCCCATTCAGTGCCGGGACCCGCCACCCCACGGCCCTACAAATGTCACCTACCGCTACTGCCCCTCAGCTCCCCACCCCCTACATCCCCTCTCAGGCTGCTTCTCCTCCCGGACACATCCCCCCCCCCCCCCATCCACTCCAGTACGCTTCCGCCCAACAGCCCCGGCACCGCCCTCCCGCAATCAAGCCCCAGCCACCGAGGCCCCCACCCCCGAGCCCCTCACCCGGGCACCCCCCAGCCACCGAGCTCCGTTCCGCCAGGCACCCCGCCCAGGCCGTGTCACTCACCCTTTGTAGTAGGCTTTCACCCGGACCTGGTGGGCGCTATCCCCGCCGAGGCTACTCCCGCCCAGCGTCGGGTGGGACATGATGGTGGTGGTGCTGGTGCTGCCGCCGCTACTGTCCCGCTGAGTCGGCATCTCCCCGGCCCCTCGAGGCGCCAGAGGAGCAATAAGGGAGGAAACGAGCGCCTCCGAGAGCGGCCCTTGTAGTGACACAAACAGCGCAGCGCAGCGCACCGCACCGCACAGGCTTCAGGAAGCTCTTCCGTCCCGCCTCTAGCCAGCCGCTACGAGCGCCTCAGAGTCAGCCCCGCCCGGGACGGGCCGAGCCAGGGACCCATACCGGGAGGTGGGGCAAACCACTTCTTGGAGCGAAAGGGAGGGAAGCAAGATGAGGACAAACCAGTCCGGTGAGGGAAGGAGGCGGGATCAGCCTATACTCCACAGCAATGGGGGGACAGGACACACCACTACTTCCGGAGAGAGCAGGAAGAGACCACCCACCCAATCCCCCTATCAATTGCCTCCTTAGTATCCTCCAGTGTGCACCTGTTGAGGGGACCGTTCTACGCTCTCAGGACGGAAGGGGAGGAAACAAACACGAATCTCCTTAGTCAGGCACCGAAGCGATTTATCCGAAGACCAATTGTGCAGAAAAAGACAGGAACTCCCACCACCTTCTCTCGCATCCTGTAAAGTGAAGGCGTGCAACAGCAGTGATGCCTCTGCTATCCGCAGTTGGTACAGTCCACAGCTTTCTGGGGGTATTACAGAGGAACGGGCAAAATCCATACGGAATTCTGGGGCTTGTAGTCACTACGCTTCAGAATCAGGGGGCATGCGCGGCGGCTGTTCCCTACCCTTGCCATAGTTGAGTAGTATGTGTAGCGACTGTGTAGAGGGTGTTAGGATTTTATAGCGAAGGATTTGCCTGGGGTGCAATAGCAGTGTCTGATATAAGTTTCTAGTGCTTGTCACTTGGAGGAGTTAAGGATGGGGAGCTTGCTACCTTTGGTAGGTTGTGTCAGAACAACTGCTACTTCCTCCTCACTCATGTGGTGTGTGAAGTCAAGGGGATCACTCTGTTGTTTAAAGTTAAGCACATGCTTGAATGCTTTGCTGGATTTGAGCCTAATCCAATTCTTATTTTAATGCAGTGTCATTGTAGCCTTGTTGGTCCCAGAATACTACAGAGATGAAGTGAGTGAGGTAACATTTTTTTATTGGACCAACTTCTGTTGGTGAGTCAAGCTCTGTGTAAGCTTGAAAGCTCACTCTCTCACCAACAGAAATTGGTCCAATAAAAGATGTTACCTCACCAGCCCTGTATCTCTCTATGTATTTTAATGGTAATATATCAGTTGTTTTAGGAGCAGAAGTGACACCTAGAGCAGCACTTGCTGAAACTCACTGCAAAAATCCTTTTTTAGCACACTGATATGATTTGCCACTGTTTTGAGGTCATGATTAATTAACAGGGGGGGTTGAATTCAACAAATGATTGAAACCTGCATGCACTACACTGTTCACTACAGCATTCAGGTGCAACAGGATATAGTGTCAGCAATAATTTGCTAGGACAATCTACTCAAGTTTTCAAGGGAGACAAGTAATTTGGTGAGGAGTGTTCTGCAGTACTGTAGAATATTCAGGAAGCCTGGGTGATCTATTCTCATTCCTCCCAACTCCCCCAATATGGGTGTAATTTTAAACTTGTTTCTGTAGGCAGCAAAACAAGTCATCAATAATTTACCAGAAGGATACATAGAGCTATGGTAGCTCTTTGTCTAAATTATTTCTTTTAAGCAATCTTACAATTAGAGGTTTCTAGATCTGTTTTTCTTTCCTGACAATCAGCTACAGACCTTGTTCCTGCTGCCACTACTTTTAGGTAGGTGGAGTGAAATATTATAGGATAATTTAACAGTTTGTGACAAGCCAGTCAGTGCGCTTGTTAATCACCTCCAAGGGGGAAAAAAAGGGGAATCCACACATTCAGCTATGGACCTAACCTAATTTAGAACTTCCATTCACCATCATTCAACAAATAAATAAGGCCTGGTCTACACTTAAAAATTAGGTCAACATTGCTACATTGGTCAAGGGTGTGAAAAATCCATGCCTTGACTGATGTAGCTATGCTGACCTAACTGCCAGTGTAGACACAGCTATGTCTTCTTCTGTCAACGTAGCTACTATCGTTCGGAGAGGTGGTGTTCCTACACCAATGGGAAAAACCCGTTCGCTCGGTAGAGGCTGCATCTACACTATGGGGTAATGCCAGCATAACTACAGCAATTTAGCTATGCTGGTATAGCCTCTGTAGTATAGCCATTCCCTACAATTTGCATTTACTACACCTCAAATAATATAGGGTAACAATACCTGTAATTAAGGGCTAGTCTACACTGGCAATGCTAAAGTGGTGCTGCAGCAGCGCTTTAATGTGCCTTGTGTGGTCACGGCGCAGCGCTGGGAGAGAGCTCTCCCAGCACTCTAAAAAAACCACCTCAACGTGGGGCGTAGATCCCAGCATTATTTACACTGGCGCTTTACAGCGCTGCAACTTGCTGCGCTCAGGGAAGTGTTTTTTCACACCCCGAGCGAGAAAGCTGCAGTGTTGTTAATTGCGAGTGTAGACAAGTTCTTAGTCAAACACATGCTTCGTCTACTGCTTCTTCAAGCTCCCAGTATGTTGTTTTCTAGTTCTTTCTCTATTGTTAATTTACAACCTTATCTGTGAGGGGAATCAAGTGACTGCAGCCAATTAGCTTTGATAAGAAAACAGTTGTTTCCTGGGGAATGATTACAAATCTAGTTGCTAACTACCTGGAACAAGATTTTAACCCTTGGCTTGCCAGGCACCAGACAAAATCAGCCTGCCACGCTTCTGTAATGCAAAATCTTAAATTATCCCATGCTGTCATTGTGTCACTGACAGACCAACCAACCTGATGACCCATACTGTATGATCCATAACAATTTAACAGAAGGCATTACAATTGTAATCAAGTCAATCTACTTGTATGTAAATTTCAAGTAGATGTACTAGACCAGGGGTTCTCACAATAAATTTTTTGGTGGCCTCAGAGTACAGCCACCAACTCTTGCTGATGGCTGTTCTGACAATTTTTCCTAAAATACTTAACTTTAGGAAAAACAAATAAATATGCATATATACATGTCCAAATCACTGTAATTTATTTATGCCAAGGCTTTTTTGCAGACTCAATAATTAAAAATAATATACAGTTGTCTCTATTCTTTACTGGCCCTAAACACAATAGAAACACAAATAAGGTGTTTTGCACATTCTTGTCTCTTTTGTTGTTTATTTTGCTTTTTGTTTGCTTTTTTAAAAGACTTGCTAACTAGTAAGTCTGCTGCAGCGAAAAGTAATATTTGTTATCAATTTGTACTGCATATCAACTTCCACAGCAGATTTACCAGCTAGATGGGAGGCTGTGAAAAGTGATATTAACAAACATACAAATATCAATTTTCACAGTAGACTTACTCAGCCCTGGCAAGCCAGGGGACAAATTAAGCCCTGGATGGGAAGGTGGGTAAGGAGACAGCAGGGGCGAAGGGCAATGGATGGGGAGCAGGGGAGTCAGTGGGGGCCAGAGGTGATGTGTGTGTGGAGGGGGAGCCCAGGGCTGGCACCGCAGTCAGGGTCCAGGGCTGGAGCCCAAACCCCCACGACCAGAGCCTGCTACCCGCCACCCCAGGGCTGAAGCCTGAGCCTCACTGCCGCTGGGAAGGTGGGGAACTCACACTGGCTGCCTGTTCCTCTGGCATTTGTGGCTCCAGAGAGGGGGCAGTGCCAAACCCCTGCTGATGGCCCTGGGGGAGGGGCCACTGCTTTGCACCTCGCCCCCACCCCTTAGTCACTGCCCAAGAGGCTGTGGCTGCAAGAAAAGCCCCTGGTGGCCACATTTGAGAAATGCTGTACTAGACTATGCAATGCCCCTCTGCCATGTACATTGGCCAAACCGGACAGTCTCTACGTAAAAGAATAAATGGACACAAATCAGACGTCAAGAATTATAACATTCAAAAACCAGTTGGAGAACACTTCAACCTCCCTGGCCACTCGATTACAGACCTAAAAGTCGCAATATTACAACAAAAAAACTTCAAAAACAAACTCCAACGAGAGACTACTGAATTGGAATTAATTTGCACATTGGACACCATTAAATTAGGTTTGAATAAAGACTGGGAGTGGATGGGCCATTACACAAAGTAAAACTATTTCCCCATGCTTATCCCCCCCCCCCCCACAGTTCCTTATATCTCCTTGTCAAGTGCTGGAAATGGGCCATTTTCATTACCACCACAAATAGTTATTTTTCTCTCCTGCTGACAACAGCTCACCTTAACTGATCACTCTCCTTATAATGTGTATGGTAACACCCATTGTTTCATGTTCCCTGTGTGTGTGTGTATATATATATATATATATATATATATATATATATATATATATATATATATATATATATATCTTCCTTCTGTATTTCCACTACATGCTTCCGATGAAGTGAGCTGTAGCCCACGAAAGCTTATGCTACAATAAATTTGTTAGTCTCTAAGGTGCCACAAGTACTCCTGTTCTTTTTGCGGATACAGACTAACACGGCTACTACTCTGAAACCTGTACTAGACTAGTACATCATCATCATTCATTTGTAGTAAAAGAAATCAAAAGTAGACGCTAAATGTATTTGTCTGTGGGCTTGTCTACATTACCCGCTGGATCGGCGGGCAGCGACCAATCCAGCAGGGGTCGATTTATCGCGTCTAGTCTAGACGCGATAAATCAACCGTCGAGCGCTCTCCTGTCGACTCCGGTACTCCACCAGGGCGAGAGGCGCATGTGGAGTTGACAGGAGAGCGTCAGCCATCAACTTATCGCAGTGAAGACAACACGGTAAGTAGGTATAAGTACGTCGACTTCACGTAGCTGAAGTTGCGTAACTTAGATCGATCCCCCCTCCAGTGTAGACCAGGCCTGTGTTTACCTATATCTTGTTAGAAGTTTAACAATGTAATCAGATTAGCTTGTAGATACTAATTTCCTTTCATTACTTAATTACCTTAATTATGTATGCAACTGTGTCCAGTTAACCTTAAGACCAAAGATGTAGGATACTGCAGGAAAATAATAATATTATCTACATTGTCTTCAGTTTAACTATGTTATAATTAGGACTGTCGATTAATTGCAGTTAACTCATGTTTAACTCAACAAAATTAATTGCGATTAAAAAAATTAATTGAGATTAATCGCAGTTTTAATGCACTGTTAAACAATAGAATACCAATTGAAATTTACTAAATATTTTGGATGTTTTTCTACATTTTCATATACATTGTATTCTGTATTGTAATTGAAATCAAAGTGTATATTATTTTTATTTCAAATATTTGTACTGTAAAAAAGATAAACAAAAGAAATAGTATTTTTCAATTCACCTCATACAAGTACTCTAGTGCAATCATGAAAGTGAAACTTACAAATGTAGATTTTTTTTTGTTACATAACTGCACTCAAAAACAAAACAATGTAAAACTTCAGCGCCTAGAAGTCCACTCAGTCCTACTTCTTGTTCAGCCAATCGCTAAGACAAAGAAGTTTGTTTACATTTACAGGCTATAATGCTGCCCTCTTTTTATTTACAATGTCACCAGAAAGTGAGAACAGGCATTTGCATGGCACTTTTGTAGTTAGCATTGCAAGGTATTTACGTGCCAGATATGCTAAACAATCATATGACCCTTCATGCTTCAGCCACGATTCCAGAGGACATGCTTCCATGCTGATAACACTCGTTAAAAAAATAATGTATTAATTAAATTTGTGACTTGGTGGAGAACTGTATGTCCCCTGCTCTGTTTTACCCGCATTCTGCCATATATTTCATGTTATAGCAGTCTCAGATGATGACCCAGCACATGTTTATTTTAAGAACACTTTCACTGTAGATTTCACAAATCCAAAGAAGGTACCAATATGAGATTTCTAACCAACTCAAGGTTTAAGAATCTGAAATGCCTTCCAAAATCTGAGAGGGACGAGGTGTGGAGCATGCTTTCAGAAATCTTAAAAGAGCAACACTCTGATGCGGAAACTACAGAACCCGAACCACCAAAAAAAAAAAATCAACCTTCTGCTGGTGGGATCTGACTCAGATGATGAAAATGAACATGCATTGGTCGGATTGCTTTGGATTATTATTGAGCAGAACCTGTCATCAGCATGGATGCATGTCCATTGGAATGGTGGTTGAAGCATGACTGGACATATGAATGAATCTTTAGCGCATCTAGCACATAAATATCTTGCGACGTCGGCTACAACAATGCCATGCGAACACATGTTCTCACTTTCAGGTGACATGGTAAACAAGAAGGAGGCAACATTATCTCTTGCAAATTGTACTAAACTTGTTTGTCCAAGCGATTGGCTGAATAAGAAGTAGGACTGAGTGGACTTGTAGGCTCTAAAGTTTTATATTGTTTTGTTTTCGAATACAGTTATTTTTTTGTAAGTACATTTACAAATAATTCTGCATTTGTAAGTTCTACTTTCATGATAAAGAGATTGCACTACAGTACTTGTATTAGGTGAATTGAAAAATACTATTTCTTTTGTTTTTTACAGTGCAAAATATTTGTAATCAAAAATAAATATAAAGTGAGCACTGTACAGTTTGTATTCTGTGTTGTAATTGAAATCAATATATTTGAAAATGTAGAAAAGATCCAAAAATATTTAAATAAATGGTATTCTATTATTGTTTAACAGTGCGATTAATCGCAATTAATTTTTTTAATCACTTGACAGCCCTAGTTATAATGAAGGACCAGCTACTTGCTTTATGTGAATGAGTGTAACTAGTTTACCTGGGTATGCATAGGAAGTAGAAGATTAGCTTCAAAGCAATGGTCCACATACTATATACATGGCCTATTCTTTCTCGGGGGAAAGCCCTGCTGTGACAATTTCTGTTAGGAGGCTTGTCAGTCTGCTAGAAGAGCTATAAATAGGGCCCTACCAAATTCAGGGACCATTTTGGTCAATTTCACGGCCAGAGGGTTTAAAAATTAGTCAGTGTAACGATTTCAGATTTTACATCCAACCCAAAATGGGATAATGGGGGGGGGGGGGCGGCTTGAAAGTTGTTGTAGGGGGGGTCACAGGATTGCCACCCTCACTTCTATGCTGCCTTCAGAGCTGGGCTACCAACCTTCCTGAAGCTAGAGGAGGTTCCCAGAGCTGGGTCCCAACTGCTTGGAGCACCTCAGCCAGGGGCTCCTAGCTGCTAGTCCCCTAGCACATTAACGCAGGGGTCCTGGCCAATTTGGGGGCCCCCAAATGGGTGATGGAGCTCCAGCTGCAGCCACGGGGGCCAGAAGCCTCAAGTCCAGGTGCCCAGAGCCCCGGCAGGAGTGGGGAGGGGAGTATGGAAGCCCTGAGCCTGGGCAGAAGCCACCAGGGTGAAAGCCCTGGGCTAAGCCCTGGAGCTGCTAAAATGCAGAAGTGAGGGTATATCACCCTCACTTCTGCACTGCCTCTGGAGGTGGGTCTGATCTCCCCACCGAAAGCAGAAGTGCAAGGGAATGTGACAAGTCACATTCTTTTTTTCACATAAAAAAGAATCTAACACATCAGAAAAGGGCAGACAAATAACCAGTGACAAGTTTTTAAAGTGCTTGTACACAAATGCTAGAAGTCTAAATAATAAGATGGATGAACTAGAGTGCCTCGTGATAAAGGAGGATATTGATATAATAGGCATCACAGAAACCTGGTGGACTGAGAGCAATCAATGGGACACAATCATTCCGGGGTACAAAATATATTGGAAGGACAGAACAGGTCGTGCGGGGGGGAGGAGGGGGAGTGGCACTATATGTGAAAGAAAATGTAGAATCAAATGAAGTAAAAATCTTAAGTGAATCCACATGTTCCATAGAATCTCTATGGATAGAAATTTCATGCTCTAATAAAAATATAACATTAGGGATCTATTATAGACCACCTGACCAGGACAGTGATAGTGATGATGAGATGATGAAATGCTAAGGGAAATTAGAGAGGCTATCAAAATTAAGAACCCAATAATAGTGGGGGATTTCAATTATCCCCATATTGACTGGGAACATTTCACTTCAGGACGAAATGCAGAGATAAAATTTCTCGATACTTTAAATGACTGCTTCATGGAGCAGCTGGTACGGGAACCCACAAGGGGAGAGCCAACTCTAGATTTAGTCCTGAGTGGAGTGCAGGAGCTGGTCCAAGAGGTAACTATAACAGGACTGCTTGGAAATAGTGACCATAATACAATAGCATTCAACATCCCTGTGCTGGGAAGAACATCTCAACAGCCCAACACTGTGGCATTTAATTTCAAAAGGGGGAACTATGCAAAAATGAGGGGGTTAGTTAAACAGAAGTTTAAAAGTACAGTGACTAAAGTGAAATCCCTGCAAGCTGCATGGGCGCTTTTTAAAGACACCATAGTAGAGGCCCAACTTCAATGTATACCCCAAATTAAGAAACACAGTAAAAGAACTAAAAAAGAGCCAGGGTGGCTTAACAACCATGTAAAAGAAGCAGTGAGAGATAAAAAGACTTCCTTTAAAAAGTGGAAGTCAAATCCTAGTGAGGCAAATAGAAAGGAGCATAAACGCTGCCAAATTAAGTGCAAGAATGTAATAAGAAAAGCCAAAGAGAAGTTTGAAGAACGGCTAGCCAAAAATTCCAAAGGTAATAACAAAATGTTTTTTAAGTATATCAGAAGCAGGAAGCCTGCTAAACAACCAGTGGGGTCCCTTGATGATCGAGATAAAAAAGGAGCGCTTAAAGATGATAAAGTCATTGCAGAGAAACTAAATGGATTCTTTGCTTCAGTCTTCACGGCTGAGGATATTAGGGAGCTTCCCAAACCTGAGCCGGCTTTTGTAGGTGACAAATCTGAGGAACTGTCACAGATTGAAGTGTCACTAGAGGAGGTTTTGGAATTAATTGATAAACTTAACATTAACAAGTCACCGGGACCAGATGGCATTCACCCAAGAGTTCTGAAAGAACTCAAATGTGAAGTTGCGGAACTATTAACTAAGGTTTGTAACCTGTCCTTTAAATCGGCTTGTGTACCCAATGACTGGAAGTTAGCTAATGTAATGCCAATATTTAAAAAGGGCTCTAGAGGTGATCCTGGCAATTACAGACCGGTAAGTCTAAAGTCGGTACTGGGCAAATTAGTCGAAACAATAGTTAAGAACAAAATTGTCAGACACATAGAAAAACATAAACTGTTGAGCAATAGTCAACATGGTTTCTGTAAAGGGAAATCGTGTTTTACTAATCTATTAGAGTTCTTTGAAGGGGTCAACAAACATGTGGACAAGGGGGATCCAGTGGACATAGTGTACTTAGATTTCCAGAAAGCCTTTGACAAGGTCCCTCACCAAAGGCTCTTAAGTAAAGTAAGTTGTCATGGGATAAAAGGGAAGGTCCTTTCATGGATTGAGAACTGGTTAAAAGACCGGGAACAAAGGGTAGAAATTAATGGTAAATTCTCAGAATGGAGAGGGGTAACTAGTGGTGTTCCCCAAGGGTCAGTCCTCGGACCAATCCTATTCAACTTATTTATAAATGATCTGGAGAAAGGGGTAAACAGTGAGGTGGCAAAGTTTGCAGACGATACTAAACTGCTCAAGATAGTTAAGACCAAAGCAGACTGTGATGGACTTCAAAAAGATCTCACAAAACTAAGTGATTGGGCAACAAAATGGCAAATGAAATTTAATGTGGATAAATGTAAAGTAATGCACATTGGAAAAAATAACCCTAACTATACATACAATATGATGGGGGCTAATTTAGCTACAACAAGTCAGGAAAAAGATCTTGGAGTCATCATGGATAGTTCTCTGAAGATGTCCGCGCAGTGTGCAGAGGCGGTCAAAAAAGCAAACAGGATGTTAGGGATCATTAAAAAGGGGATAGAGAATAAGACTGAGAATATATTATTGCCCTTATATAAATCGATGGTACGCCCACATCTCGAATACTGCGTACAGATGTGGTCTCCTCATCTAAAAAAAGATATACTGGCACTAGAAAAGGTTCAGAAAAGGACAACTAAAATGATTAGGGGTTTGGAACCGGTCCCATATGAGGAGAGATTAAAGAGGCTAGGACTCTTCAGCTTGGAAAAGAGGAGACTAAGGGGGGATATGATAGAGGTATATAAAATCATGAGTGATGTGGAGAAAGTGGATAAGGAAAAGTTATTTACTTATTCCCATAATACAAGAACTAGGGGTCACCAAATGAAATTAATAGGCAGCAGGTTTAAAACAAATACAAGGAAGTTCTTCTTCACGCAGTGCACAGTCAACTTGTGGAACTCCTTATCTGAGGAGGTTGTGAAGGCTAGGACTATAACAGCGTTTAAAAGAGAACTGGATAAATTCATGGTGGTTAAGTCCATTAATGGATATTAGCCAGGATGGGTAAGGAATGGTGTCCCTACCCTCTGTTTGTCAGAGGATGGAGATGGATGGCAGGAGAGAGATCACTTGATCATTGCCTGTTGGTCCACTCCCTCTGGGACACCTGGCATTGGCCACTGTTGGTAGACAGGATACTGGGCTAGATGGACCTTTGGTCTGACCCGGTACGGCCGTTCTTATGTTCTTATGTTCTTATAAGTCCTGTCCCTCCCCGGCCTGGTGGACTAGCAGCTAGGAGATCCCCAGCTGGGACACTCCCAGCAGCATGGGGAGATCAGATTTCATGGGGCAGGGCTTATTTCACAGCCCGTGACATATTTTCCTTGGCCATGAAATTGGTAGGGTCCGAAAAGATAGGCCCCAGGCCTGATCCTGCCATGTCGAGTCTGCTTAAACTTTGAACAGAGAAAGTATAAGTCGTAAGATGGAGATCTTCCAAATAATTATTTGGAATACTCTGGAAAATGCATGGAAAGACTTAAACAGACTTTACATATAAGCTACCTTTGGATTCTGACCTGTTGGGAAGATTCCAGAGAGACTTTTACAAGCCAGCAGTTTATTCCATCACTGCTGTGATCCTAAACTATGAATACTGGAAGTCACTTGTATGTATATTGATCTTTTAACCATTTGTAACTCTCTGCTTTTTTCCCCCTTTTATTATTAAATCTTTAGCTTTAGTTACTAAAGGATTGGCACAGCATGATTAGTGGGTAAGATCTGAGACTCATATAGACCTGGGGATAAGTGTCTAACCAATCCAAAAGGACCAGTCTCCCATATGGTGAATCATGTTTTCAGTAACCCCTCTCTATATTAGACTTGGCTGTCTAGATGCGATCCAGGGGCTGGATTGCCTAATGGTGACTGTATTTGGCTTCTTGTTAACCACTGTGGCATTACACAAGCTGTTTTGTTACTGGCTTGGCTAATATAATTATAGAATAAACCGCCAGTTTTGGGGATTGTCTGCCCTGTTTCTTGCAGTCTGCCCTGAGTGTGGCATTCTCAGTGTGGCCCATCCAGGCATCCACTTAAGTCAATGAAAAGACCCCCCTCGTCCTTGGCATCAGTGGATACAAAATCAGGCCCATGAGAACCAGTCCTGTGAGATGCTAAGCACCTCCTAGAAAGTACTGAATGCCCTCAACTCCCTTTGAAGTTAATGGGTGAAATCCTGACCCCATTGAAATAAATGGCAAAACTCCCATTGACTTCAATGGCATCTGGATTTCACCCAGTGAGAATCGAGGGCTCTTGTAATCTGTAGGACAGGGTTGGGCAAACTACAGCCTGCAGGCTGAATCTGGCCCGTTAGGGCTTTGGATCCGGCCCACCAGGGGCAGCTCCAGGCACCAGTGCACCAAGCGCGTGCCTGGGGCGGCAAGCCGTGGGGGGCGGCCTGCCAGTCGCCGTGAGGGTGGCAGTCAGGCTGCCTTTGGCGGCATGCCTGCGGGAGGTCCGCCGGTCCCGCGGCTTCGGCGGCAATTCGGCGGCGGGTACGCCGAAGGTGCGGGACCGGCGGACCTCCCGCAGGCATGCCACCGAATCTGCGTTACCAGCGGACCGCCCGCAGGCGTGCCACCGAAAACCACCTGACTGCCGTGCTTGGGGCAGCAAAATACATAGAGCCGCCTCTGCGGCCCACGGGATTGCCACCCCCATGGCACCAGGGGCAGTGGTGGATTAATGATTTTGCTGCCCCTAGGCCCTGAAATAATTGCCGCCCTGCGCCCCTGGCCCCGCCCCAACTCCACCCTTTCCCCGCCCCCATTCCAATCCCTTCCCCACTGTCCTGCCCCAACTCCACCCCCTCTCTGCCCCTATTGGATCCCTTCCCCAAATCCCTGCCCCCGGCCCTGCCTCTTTCCACAGCGTGCCGCGTTCCCCCTCCTCCCCCCTCCCTCCCTGCCCCGCGAAACAGCTGTTTCGCGGTGCAAGCACTGGGAGGGAGGGGAGAGAAACAGGACGTGGCGGCGCGCTCACGGAGGAGGCAAGCTGGAGCAGGGGAGCTTCTCTGTGGGTGCTCACATTTGCCGCCCTAGGCCTAGGCCTTCTCGGCCCAGGCGATAATACGCCGCTGACCTTGGGCCCTGCTCCCAGAAGCGGCCAGCACCATGTCCCTCCGGCCCCTGGGGGGCAGAGGGCTCCACATGCTGCCTTCGCCTGCAGGCACCGCCCTCTGCAGCTCCCATTGGCCGGGAACAGGGAACTGTGGCCAATGGAAGCTTCGGGGGAGGTACTCGTGGGGGGGGGGAGGCAGCGCGCAGAGCCCTCTGCCCCCCCTCCCCCAGGGGCTGCAGGGACATGGTGCCGGCCACTTCCGGGAGCGGCGCGGGGCCGGGGCCAGGGCAGGCAGGCAGGGAGCCTGCCCTGGCCCCGGTGCGTGCCACTGCCACCCCTGTGCTGCGCCAGGCTGGAGCCTGCACCCCAAACTCCTCCTTCACCCCAACTCCCTGCCGCACTCCGCATCCCTCCTGCACCCAACCCCCTGCCGCACCCCTCCTGCACCTCAACCCCCTGCCCTGAGCCTCCTCCCACACTCTGCACCCCATTCTGTGGTCATGAGTCACAATAACATCATTGAATGTGTGATATCAAAGGGGAAATTAATATATTTTATTTTTATTGTTGGATGAATATATATATTAGTTGCATTTCTATAGTGCCTTCTATCCAAGGATCTTAAAATACTTACAAATTAAAGTGATTTACAAATGTTAACTAATTTACCCCTCAACATCTCTGAGAAGAACATTTAGTTATACAGATTTAATGAGGGGGAAACTGAGTGCAAAGAGTTTCAGAGTTGTCGACCTCTTGCAGGTCTCATTATTTTCAGGGGGAGATGTGAAGGCTGGTACCTCTGAAAATCAGGCCTTAAGCGACAGGGTTGGGAACGGAATCCAGGTTTCCCTTTGTCTCAGTCCCATGCTCTAGCTACCCTCTAATTCTGACCAGCCTGTCTCCTGTAAAAAGAACAGGAGTACTTGTGGCACCTTAGAGACTAACAAATTTATTTGAGCATAAGCTTTCGTGTCTCTAAGGGCTAGTCTACACTTACGCGGTAGTTCGACGGCTGCGGATCGAAGTTCCGAGTTCGATTTATCGCGTCTGGTGTGGACGCGATAAATCGAACCAGGAAGTGATCCCCGTCGACTGCGGTACTCCAGCTCCGCGAGAGGAGTACCGCGAAGTCGACGGGGGAGCCTGCCTGCCGCGTGTGGACCGCGGTAAATTCGAAGTAAGGTATGTCGAATTCAGCTACGTTATTCACGTAGCTGAATTTGCGTACCTTACTTCGACTTGGGGGGTAAGTGTAGACCAGGCCTAAGGTGCCACAACTACTCCTAGTCTGTATCCGCAAAAAGAACAACACGGCTGCTACTCGGAAACCTGTCTCCTGTGCCCTCTTTAGATTTTTCCAAAAACAAACATTGGGGAGGACTGGAGGGAGTGCAATTGTGTTGGGCTAAAGCGCAGCCACCATTTTACCATGACCCCGATAACCTTTCATGGGCCCTGGCTGGAGGCATTTTTGGGATACAGGACTTGATTAAAATGGTAACAGTCCCCTAAAAACTCCCCTGACCCTGGGCCACGGCCATTAGCCCTCCGCCTCCCACGCCCCCTTTAAGTCTGTGGCGACTTAGGAGAAGCTTATTGATAACACAAGCTGTGTCGGCTGGGCAGCGTGAGGGGAGTAGGACTCGGAGGAGCAGCTGTCTGCCACACTATGGCGCCCACACAGATCCGAGGACCGCGCTGCTAGGTGAGGTACCTGCAGCCGTGGGGCGAGACGTCTGGAGCCGGGGGCTCACAACTCCCCCTTTCCCCCGACTCCGACCTCCCGGCGGCGGGGCGCATGCGCAATGCCTCCCCGTGAGGGAGGAGAGAAGATGGCGGAAGCGGAGTGAGTAATTCGGTCGAGGCGAATCCGGTCCTGCTGGGGTGGATGGGGGAGGGGGAAGCGGCTGCGGGCGGGGCCGGGAACTGGGACTTGATAACGCGGCGACCTTGGGCCACTCTCATGCAGGGAGCCGTTCCCCTGTCCCGTCTGACAGCGGGTGCCAGGCAGGGCATCGCCGGGCGCTGGGCCATGGGCCCCTCCTGGCTCTAGGGCTCCTGCCTGCCACGCTGCCCCCACCAGGGGCCCCATCTTGGCCTGCCCGCCGCACTGAGGGGGCGGTGGCTCAGTGGGTGGCCTGAGGGGGCGGTGACCTGGCCTGAAGTGGGATGCGGTGGTGGGTGGCCTGGCCCAGAGGTGGCAGTATCATGGTGGGAGGCTGTATAGCGCTGGGGTCATGGGGTGGGTGGCTCAGGGCAGCGGTGTGGTGTGTCTTAAAGTGGGTGGTGGCACGGGGAGGGCAGTGGCGGGTGGGATTTTTTTCTACCATAGGGCAATCTGCTGAGGGCACGGTGTGGGGGTGGGGGAGGGTGGAGACTGCTGGGGTGGGTAGGCCTCATCAGGCAGTTTCATGGACTCTTGGGTTACTTGGGTTTGTGATTAACCTGCATAGGATCTTCTTGGCAAAACTGAAGTACCACCGGATATAGCTGAACAGGTTTCACTCTATCCCCTTAACACTGTGGTTCTACTGGTTCCTGGTGTTTGATGCCTCTGTCATCTGATAATTTTATGGGTTCACTTAGTTGCTTGTTGCTTGGGTTGCTCCAAATTCTAGTCTAAGGTAGGGTTACCATACGTCCGGATTTCCCCGGACATGTCCGGCTTTTTGGTACTCAAATCCCCGTCCGGGGGGAATTGCCAAAAAGCCGGACATGTCCGGGGAAATAGGGAGGCAGCATAAGCCAGGGTCTGGCCTGGCCCCAGCACAACCCGCCGGGTCCGCAGTGCAGCCCAGCCGCCCGGCTACATTGTAGCGAGCTCGGGCAGGGGAAGGGGGGGGCGCAGCCGCAGAAGGCGGCGATGGGGCTGCTGCTGCCCCCAGAGGCCGGGTGGACCACGCGCCCCAGCCAAGCCCGCAGGACCACGGGGAGGCCGGGCCCAGCCAACGGCTTGGGCTTCCCTCGCGGGCGGGGACTCCCCGGCCACTGGGGGACCCTTCCTGTGGCCCCATCACCCCGCGCGGCAGGAAGGAGGCTGCGGCGCGGGGCAGGGAGTGCGGCGTGTGCCGGGGCTGCAGGGACCCGCGCTGCCCCGGTCGCTGCTGAGCATCCGAAGCCCCCGCCAGGCAGAGGCTGCCGGGGGAGCTGGGCAGGCGGGGGGGGGGGGTGCAGAGGCTGCAGGGCGAGGAGGAGCAGGGCAGGCAAGGGCATAGAGGCTGCAGGGGCAGGGCAGGTGGGGGGCGCAGAGGATGCAGGGGCGGGGGGGTGTAGGGGCTGCAGGGCGAGTGGGGAGCAGGGGTCACAGAGGCTGCAGGGCGAGTGGGGAGCAGGGAAGCACTTAGCAACCCCCAACCAAGATCAGAGCGGGAGGGGGAATGTGGGGTGCTCAGAGGAGGGGGCAGAGTTGGGGCAGGGACTTTGGGGAAAGGGTTGGAATGGGGGTGGGGAAGGGGTGGGGGCGGGGCGGGGCGGAGTTGGGGCAGGGCTGGGGGCAGGACCGGGGCCCCGTGGAGTGTCCTCATTTTTAAATGTTTGAATATGGTAACCCTAGTCTAAGGCTATGTCTACACTAGAGCAGTGGTTCTCAAAGTCGGTCCCCCGCTTGTTCAGGGAAAGCCCCTGGCAGGCCGGGCCGGTTTGTTTACCTGCCGTGTCCGCAGGTTCGGCTGATCGCAGCTCCCACTGGCCGCGGTTCACCGCTCCAGGCCGATGGGGGCTGCGGGAAGTGGCGCGGGCCGAGGGATGTAGCTGCTCTATGCGAACGGGATCAAGTCAGTCTTATAAAGGGACTATGGTTTCAACCTTCAGTATGGAGAGGTTATCCTCTGTGTCATAAATTATCATGCACCTGCTGAACTGATTCTGGATTCCAGCCTCTTCAACCCCAAAAATACAAATTTCTCAAAAATTATAGGTCTCTGTTACTTGAGCTAACAAAAGATCATGTTAGCTGTCGCCTAATGAAATACCTGTAGTTCTTTCTAAACAATCAATAGAGAAGATAGTGTTCTCTTTTTCTTTCAGACACACATAAAATGTCCAAATGTTGCTTCCATTACTATTGTTTGTACTGTGATAGCACCTAGGTGCCACCAATGAAGGACCCTGTTCTGTTAAGCCCTCTCCATGCAATCAGTGGTAAAAATACCAGAGCAGGGTTGATTTGAGTGAGTTATGCACCCACTGCGTTTAAGATTGGATCTCAAACTAAATATAACAAAAACTCTGCATAATTATAGTATATTTTCTTCATATAATTATTGAATTCATTGTCAACAAATTAATGCTAGGGAAAGTTGGAAGAATAAACTCTTTTTGAGCAAGTGGGACCATTTAAGCTAGAGTGACCAGATGTCCCGTTTTTAAAGGGATAGTCCTGTTTTTTGGGACTTTTTATTATATAGGTGCCTATTACCCCCCACCCTGTTTTTTCACAGTTGGTATCTGGTCACCCTAATTTAAGATAAAGGAGTAACTATTATCTCGCAGAAATAGTAGCCTGTTGGCCTCCTGTGGATCAGCCACTAGAGGCGGATGCATCACACACATAGCCAGTGTTGTACCTCCAAAATACTTATCAGTTATGAAAATTAAACATCGAGTGATTCCCTGTATTCATGATAACTTAGTTGAATTATACAAGATTCTGCTCAAACCGGAAAGAGAAATTTTAAATGTAAATGTTTCATTGAAGTGCACCCAAGATCCTGGACAGGAGGGAGATACAATACTGTACAGTTTGCCTTTATATTACCTGTTACATTTTTTTCTTAATATTGAATGATACTGGCATGTGCACATAAGGCTGTTCTCCTCTGCTGGAGAGTATCAGAACTGGTCAGCTTTGTACCATAAGCCCTATACATAACACCTGATGATGATGATACTGTACCTAACTCTTACATATCATTTTTCATTAGTAGATCTCCAAGCACTTTGCAAACAAGTATTATTATTCCCATTTTACAGATGGAGATTCTCTTTCAGCCCAAGTGGTAGGAGGCCTATGCTTTTGGAGCAAGAATTCTGAGTTATTTTCCCACTACTGCCATGAGGTTCATAATGGCCATGGCAAGCAGCATAGTGACAAGTGTGAAGTCCTAGATTATCACGTTTGTTAGAATGTATTGATTATTACAAGTTATGTGCTGTAGGATAGCACTCTACAGAGCTTTGTTATGCTCTTAGAATGCAGTTTGTCTGCAACTTTCTAAAGGACTGCTTTCTGTGCTCTGCTACCTTCTCTTAAAAACATAAAGTAAAAGAAAAAGTATGTTCTCCCATGATCCTACTCCTTCCAAAAATAGTAGCCCTCCTCTTTATTGTTGCTCTGACCATACTGAAACAGAAAATGGAACAAAAATGTTAACTCTACCAGAAACTCATAGTGAGTTTACTTAAATTTTAAACAAGACTTCTATGAAGAGAAGTCATCTTCTACAGAAGAAAGAAAGAAAGGTTGGTTAGGAGAGCTGAGGAGATCTGCATTAAGTGAATGGAATGTGCTATTTCAGTTAGTGGGTAAAGAGAGGCCAGAATAGATAAGAAGACTCCCTTCGTAAAATACTGCTCTTCTTTATAAGGCAGCAGAGAAGTAAAAGGAATTTTCCCACAGTCTTGTCTCCTGAGGGCAAAAGTGAACCACCAATGATTTTTGTTTCAGAAACTTTATCTTGGTGCAGGTGCATGATGTGAGTAGCCTGTGGCTTTCCCACTGTGCTTCTTTGGAGGATGGTGATATAATGTGTAGCTTGGTGGTATACAGTTTTGACGGTGATGCCTAAAGTAGTAGTTTATTGATGTAGTTTTTGATGTAGCTTATGTGTATTATACCTAATAATTTGAAATAGTTTTAAGCTTGTGAAGCTATTCTATGTCTGCCTGTCCACAAGTGATATACAATGAGTCCTTTTCTTAGGAATTAACATAAATTGTCCATGATTATTTTTTTGGAATCATTTAGATTTTTTTTCTTTAAATTCAGTACATCATGTACTAGTATAAATGAACTGCTTGAATTTCCTGCCAGACTGAAAGAACATTGCACTGCTATGGAGAATGAATCAAATGCAACGACGTGTTCTGCATGTACAACTACCATCACCACCACCTCCTCCTCTCGGACACAACCACCACAGATATCTGTCTACAGTGGCTCCGACAGACATGCTGTACAGGTACTGGGCTGTGATGTAGTGCAGAGGTTCTCAACCAGGGATCCGGGGCCTCCTGGGGGGCCACAAGCAGGTTTCAGGGGGGCCTCCAAAATAAGAGAGCAAAGCCAGTGTTAGACTTGCAGGAGCCCAGGGCAGAAAGCTGAATGCGAGGCTGAAGCCGAAGCCCAAGCAACTTGGGCCCCCTGTGACCGCTGCCTTGCTTGCTACCCCCTAACCCCGGCCCTGGCTTTTAATCTACTGGATATGTAGAAAAACAGTTGTGTGGCACAGGTGGGCTGGGGAGTTTTTATAGCATGTTGGGGGGGCCTCAGAAAGAAAAAGGTTGAGAACCTCTGATGTAGTGTACAGAGGAATGGAAAGGAAATTCATAACCAATGTTTACTGATTAAAAACTCAAACATAGGAAACAGTACTGGCTTATAAAAATAAATTGGGCAGTGCTGCATGCTAGTAAGTTAAAAGTTTCACTCTTGCTTTCCCTTCTGGTTCTTACTGTCTGGCTTGTTTGAGTATTTTTATGAAATATTGATTGTCAACAAAAACTTTCAGTGGTAGAAACAGTGCTGCTGACTTGAATCTTACAATATACAGACTAGATTTGTTATCATGATCATAAGTAGTGGAGTGGATGAAATATCTAGATTCCCTGGAACCACAGCCTTGTCATGACAAGGGTCAGCTCAGCTCACCAGTCTTTTGCATAAATAAATTGCGTACCATGTATTTTATAAGGTTGTATGTGAGGTTTTTCTGACGAGACCTTTAAAAACCAATGTGCATAGACATTAATAATATCATGGCTTCATTGAAGTCAGCGGTAAAACTCCCATTGACTTCATTGGAGCTAGAATTTTATCCTAAAGGGCCTGTGACACATTTTCGAAGAGTAGGTGTAGAAGGTTGCCCCAGTGTTCTTGCCAGTCTTTTATCTCCAATCCCGGCTGTTGTGTAACGTTTCTTAGTGCCAGTTATCTGCTTTGCTTATCTATCATTCACCTCAGAAGAACCAGTATTTCAGTAGTGCTCTATAGTATGTATTTTATTTGTAAAATGATTTGGGAACAATTGAGCTGAAAGGCGCTATATAATGTGGATTGTCAAAGAACAGGCTTATACTGTAGACCAGAATGTGTGTGTTAGTTACAATCTATAATTCACTTGAACAATGATTATGTAGGAAGTTTAGAGTTATGCAGGTGTTGGGGGGTGGGGTGGGGGAGTGTTTGTTTGTTTTTTATTTTCTTGCAATGGTTAACTTCCATTATAGCACTATCAAAATTAAAATAGTTTAGTATTTTGTAGGGCTGTCGATTAATTGCAGTTAACTCACGCGATTAACTCAAAAAAATTAATCGCAGTTTTAATTGCACTATTAAGCAATAGAATACAAATTGACATTTATTAAAAATTTTGGATTTTTTTCAATTCACCTCATACAAGCATTGTAGTGCAATCTTTGTCGTGAAAATGAAACTTACAAATGTAGATTGTTTTTGAGTGCAGTTATGTAACCAAAAAAAAAAAAAAAAAAGTAAAACTTCAGCGCCTACAAGTCCACTCAGTCCTACTTCTTGTTCAGCCAATTGCTAAGACAAACAAGTTTGTTTACATTGACAGGAGATAATACTGTTCTCTTCTTATTTACAATGTAACCAGAAAGTGAGAGCAGGCATTTGCATGGCACTTTTGTAGCTGGCATTGCAAGGTATTTACGTACCAGATATGCTAAACATTCATATTCCCCTTCATGCTTCAGCCACCATTCCAGAGGACAAGCTTCCATGCTGATGACGCTAATTTAAAAAAAGAATGATTTGATTAAATTTGTGACTGAACTCTTTGGGGGAGAACTGTAGGTCTCCTGTTCTGTTTTACCCACATTCTGCCATATATTTCACGTTATAGCAGTCTTGGATGATGACCCCAACACATGTTCATTTTAAGAACATTTTCACTGCAGATTTGACAAAATGCAAAGAAGGTACCAATGTGAGATTTCTGAAGATAGCTACAGCACTTGACCCAAGGTTTAAGAATCTGAAGTGCCTTCCAAAATCTGAGAGGGACGAGGTGTGGAGCATGCTTTCAGAAGTCTTAAAAGAGCAACACTCCGATGCAGAAACTGCAGAACCTGAACCACCAACAAAGAAAATCAACCTTCTGCTGGTGGTATCTGACTCAGATAATGAAAATGAACATGCATCGGTCCATGCTGCTTTGGATTGTTATTGAGCAGAATCCATCATCAGCATGGACTCATGTCCTTTGGAATGGTAGTTGAAGCATGAAGGGACATATGAATCTTTAGCGCATCTGGCACGTAAATATCTTAGGAAGCCAGCTACAACAGTGCCAGGAGTATCCCTGTTCTCACTTTCAGGTAACATTGTAAATAAGAAGTGGGCAACGTTGTCTCCTGCAAATTGTAACTAAACTTGTTTGTCTGAGCGATTGGCTGAAGTAGGACTGAGTGGACTTTGTTTTATTTTTTAATACAGTTATTTTTTTGTACATAATTCTACATTTGTAAGTTCTACTTTCATGATAAAGAGATTGCACTACAGTACTTGTATTAGGTGAATTGAAAAATACTATTTCTTTTGTTTTTTACAGTGCAAAATATTTGTAATCAAAAATAAATATAAAGTGAGCACTGTACACTTTGTATTCTGTGTTGTAACTGAAATGAATATATTTGAAAATGTAGAAAACATCCAAAAATATTTAAATAAATGGTATTCTATTATTGTTTAACAGTGCAATTAATTACGATTAAGTTTTTTAATCGCTTGACAGCCCTAGTATTTTGTAATTGTGATTTGTTACTTATTGGTATATTGCAGGTTATTCAACAGGCCTTGCATCGTCCCCCTAGCTCAGCTGCTCAGTATCTTCAGCAGATGTATGCAGCCCAACAGCAGCATTTAATGTTGCAGACTGCCGCTCTACAACAGCAGCACTTAAGCAGTACCCAGTTTCAGAGTCTGGCAGCTGTTCCGCAGGTGAGACTTAAATATGTTGTGATGTTCTGCTTAGGACACCCAGAACTGTGAGCCACCATGTTACCTCTCTGCCTCAGCAAGAGTGAGTTTTGCTGGAGATTAAACTGTGTCTCCGCTCCCTGCCAAAGCAACTTGTCTGCTTCACCAGCAAACTCCTCAAGACTCTGCCAGCGTTAATCTTGCCTTGCAGGTAACAATCACTGAACCCCAGTTCCTCCCTCAGTGTGCGGTCTCTCTCACTGGACACTCACAGAAATTAAGTTTTCTCCCTCCAAAGAGACAGCGTACATATTATTCTGTTAACTTAGCTGAAGACTTGCATTTACTTCAGTATAACGGCACTGAGATGATTCATAGTAAAATTTAAAAAAAGTTTATTAACGAAGAGATTTTAGTGATACTAAGCAAGAGAAGGAGACAGGTATGGTTATGTACAAAACAAAACATACTTTCTATTGGCTAAAACTTAATTTTAGCAAGATACAATCTTTGCCTAAGCAGTTTTCTTACTTATATCAGATTACCAGCGTCCCCAACCTTTCAGATGACAGGACCCAACTTTCACAGGCTGAAAGTGTACTGTATGCTATGTCCCCTAAGTAATGGCTAGCTAAAAGGTCTTTTTGCTCCCCTTATGTTACCCAAAGCCCATTGTCTCTGCCTTAAGAGCCAGGAAGGCATCCTGGTACAGGTTCTGTCCCCTGGTGAGCTCACTAACCTCCTCCTTCCATTTGTTAGTTTGATGGCTTTGTTTACCTTATATGTAAATTTATTTTCATTGTCCTTTGCCTGCAATCAAGATGGTCAGATAGGCAAATCCACATTCCTTTGTTTAGGCTGTCAACTTAGTGTATGCACTGCCTCCCAAGCACGTCATAAGCACATATTTCTAGCACACACACAACTCTTTGTACACAAACTGTATATATATCACACAATAATTTTTGGAACCAGCGTGTCATCAGTTTACATATAATATCTTACAAGACACCATTTAGATACGTATTATGACAACAGTGCATAGTGTGTGTGTCCGGCCTGATATGAACTACAGTATGATGGGCCCTCTGTCAGTTGGCATTGAGGGCTCTCTGGATCACATGTCTAAAACTAATGTTCTAGGATGAAAAACGTAAACCATTACCAAACCTAATAACAGCTTTACTGTGCATGTCTAAATACCTCACAATAATTCATTGTAGTATTTTAGTGACTTTATTCTTTTAATTGTCTCTGTGTGGACTGCAAACCCACTTGAATATTTTTAGTTTTGTAAGAATCTCAGTAGGTGCTCATCCAATGCTCTGGGTGTCCATTACATATATTAAAATAAACTATACAGATACTTATATGGTACAATAAAGGACTTAATGATGTTAACAGAAAAGATCGAAACTTCTCCAACCCTCAACCCCCCTTCCCAAAATATGGGTGGGGGGGAAGGAACATAATACTCCCCAATACAGATAAAATAAAAATAATTAGTGTTATATCTTATTTTGGTACTTAATTTTAGTGAATCATGCCAAGGAATATAGGTACGTAATAAGTTACAACAAACCTTAGTTGTAATTCTGAAATTGGAAAAGAAAGTACGAGACAATGCCATATTCTGTTCCCATTTGCAAAGGCTTTAGCATTAATCATCACAATAAGCCTTATCCAATGGTCATTAAAGTTAATGGAAAGACTTCCATTGTCCTCAGTGGTTATTTGAAAGGAAATGGTATCCTGGTGAGAGAAGTAATTATCATTTTACACATGGAGAGGCTGAGACATGAAGAGTTAAAGACCTCAAGGCTATACAGCTTCATTTTGTCAGACATAGGATTAGGACTCGGGAGTTGATGGATCACAGTCGTGTACCTCTTCCACTGGATCATGCTGATTGCCTGAGACAGTCACATGATCTCAGCCTAAAATTGAGATGACTCAGAAGAAGGTAACTGATGTTGCATCCATGTTCAATAAAGGACCTTGAATTTAAGACAATTAAATATAATCCACACAGGACTTGACCTTGTAATCCTTACTCATGTGAGTACATATTAAAATATATGGGGGACGTCTCATGTGAGTAAGCATAGTGGGATTGCATTCTTAATTAGAAAGTGGATCCTGTTTCCTTGCTGTTCATATATGTTTTAGGCTGTTATCCACGTTGCTGGTAACCCTCCTCTCACCCCCAAATTCAAAGGTAGCCAACAATAGAGAGACGAATACAATTTTTAAGCAATTGTGACAGGCAGAAGCTGTAAAAATTGAGGGAAACCTTCATTTATTTACATGATCTGCTACTGAAAAACTTAATTTTGTTTTTTGTCCATTAAATGGGTCTCCACAGGATTTAGTTTTAGAATTAAGAATTATATGGCAGTAAAAATCATCCAGAATACAATTACAGAAATGCTTGTGCACTTATAATTTAGAATGGAAAGGCTGATGTTCTTCACCCCATATTGTGAGAGGTTTTTGTCTTAGCCATAAAAATTTGGTTCCTGCTGCAACCAGGAATGCAAAGCCTTGCTGGAAATAAACTTTTTTCCTCTCAAATTTCAAAATATTTTGACCTTTTAGTGTTTTGGAATTTATCATTTAAAAATGACCAAGTAGTTTTGGGTGCTAAACAAAAATGGAGGGTGAAACTTGTTTCAGAGTTTATGCCATTCAATTATTGCATTGCTTTCTCTTTTGAAAAAATAACTGAAATGACCAAACATTTAACTCTGAAAAGTGTTTTTGGAGCATGTGTAATTATCTTTGGAAGGTATTTTATGAGGATTTTTATCACAGTGCAAATCAATTTCATAAGGATTTTAGTGAGGACTGATTTTTACACTTCAACATCAGTGGTCTGTCATGTAAGTTTTCAGTGCTGTATGTAGTGGACTAAACATCCAGCTCCATCATTAACACTTTCCTGGTTTCTGTTAGTTTGTGTTCCTCTCAGAGGTACAAAGCCTGCAAAGTTCTGAGTGCCTTCATATTAATGTGAATTGAGGACATTGGGCACCATGCAGTTTAGGGCCCATAGTTTGGATTGCACTATGCTGTAAACATATCCCTATCTCTACTGGGTACAATTTATTTATTTTTACTGGTAATTCAGAGAAAGGGTAAAACTAGAGGTGGGTTTCTGTTGGCTCATGTAATAATATCAGTGTTATTTAAACATTTTTTATTTCCGCTTAGATGACATATTTAACACGTGTTCTTGCTATTTAGGCAAGCCTGTCGGGTGGAAGGCAGTGTTCATCCCCTACTGGGAGCGTCACTCAGCAGTCAAGAATGTCACAGACCTCGGTAAGGTTCTGTATCCCATCCTAGCCTTCAGTGGCTATAATGCAACTTCTTGTAAAGAAAAAACATTTTTCATGTTTAAAATAAATAAATCTGACTAAAATTATTGCAACATAATGAGAAGTAGGTGCATAACGAGACTGTAGTAGTTAGAGGTAAAAAGATGTATTAGATCATAGAATCCATTCATTAATGTAAGAGACCCTCCCCTAAAAGGACATCATGTGTTCAACTAGCACCCCAATTAGTCTGGGATTTTCAAAGGAATCCAAGTTAGTTAGTTGCCCAATTCCCCTTTGAAAATCTCAACCTTTATCTTAAGAAAATATTAAGTACAATTTCTAGGAAGCACAATTTAACATTAAGTTGCATAATATTTTAGAGTTATTGGCCAAAATTTTCAAACTTGAATATCTAAAATTAGGCAACTAAACCCATATGTGGGTAGATAAAATAAAATTGCTTGATCTTCAGAGCTGTCGAGCAAGCTGTGAGTAGTTAGCACCTTAAAAGATCAGGCCACTTTTATTCGTGTGCCTAAATATGGATTTAGGCACTTAATATTTGGGTGTCTAAAGTTAATATTTTTCTTAAAATATTAATTGCTGGCTTGTACCACATTCAGTAAGTATCTATTCGTGGTAGCTGTTTAGATTAATCCGTTTCCACAACATTACCCTTTATACTAATTATTGTTTCATATTCTGATTGAGACACAGTGTTAAAGTACACAAATACCCAATTATTATTTATTAATTACAGGCCACTATGTGTAGTGCAGTGGTTTTCAACCTTTTTTCATTTGCGGACCCTTAAAAAAAATTTCAAATGGAGGTGTGGACCCATGGAAGACTTAGACAGTCTGCGGACCCCAGGTTGAAAACCACTGTTATATGGTAACCACAACCTTTTGTGGCGCCCTTAGACACAGTCTGTGGACCCCTAAGGGTTGAAAACCTCTGGTGTAGTGCAAAAATAGAAGCACTTTGTTTGGCCTCTACAATTACAGATTTTCAATGCTGTTCCTTTAAAATACCACACCTTATTTGTATGACATACTTTTTTTTGCAGTTATGTTCTCATAAAATACATGTGTTTAGTAGGGAGCTATTACACAAGTGCTTGTCAGTCTGTTAACTTGCATCTGTTAACTGGAAATGCTGAGGACTGATTAATTTTTCAAAATCTCAGAAGCCCACTGTTGCATCAAATTTCTAATTTTGTAACACTAGGTATTGTCATTGTGAATTTAAATTGAGCATTTAGGTATAAAAATTGGCCAGTTAAGTATTTCTGGCCATCTCATACCTGGTTTGTGTATGCATTCATGATAACTGTATACAGAAATCAGACAAGCGATTATACATAATTTTGAGATTCTGATTCTTTGAAAGCCAATGCAAGAATAACAAAATTTTAATGTGGTGATGCTGGAAAGTGTAACATCTTCAAAGTCTAAACATCGTAAATCTCAGGAAGACAGATTTAACTATTTCAATAGGTTCTACTTTTGAATATTGTATAATGGAATAGCTTTGAAAAACTAGATGTGACAGATTAATATGCTTGCAAAATATTTGTATCTTAATGTTTTTCATAGTTAGCTTAATTCTGAGCCGCTAATCTTATTTTTCACTTTGTAGTAATTCACTTTATATTAAACTAATTTATAGTAATTGGTAGGATTACTAACAATTATAATAGACTACTAAATATTTAGAGAGAACAAGCTTGTCTCTCTAAATATCAAAGCTTTGGAGCAGAGCCCGGAGCTGGAGCGCAGAGCAGTGGAGCTGCAAGTTTTTGCCTGGAGCTGGAGCGGAGCCGGAGCACAGCTCCAAAGCCCTGCTAAATATCCTGGGACTGACACAGCTACAACTACACTTCACACTAAATCTTTGACTTTTAATGTTCTGTGGCCATTTAGCATAAAATAAGTGAAATTCTTTGGATATTACAAACAACTGGCATCATCAGATGAAATCTATGCTATCTTTTCTTCATTTCATGGTAACTCTGGTAAATTAGCCAGAGGAAAATAACCTTTTTATTAATTAGTTTTGTTTCTGTTCAACCATAATAAATTAATTGCTGACTTCTCCAGTGCATTCATTCTTTAGCTAGAACTTCCATTCACAGCTCACAAAAACAAAACACCTATTGATCCAACAATCACAGTTTATCATTCATTAAGCATGCTTACATTAAACCAAACAGTCATTATGGGGAATTATGCATTTTCATGCGAAGAATACAATGCATGGTGTAAATTTTAAATTGGCAATGGTATTTAAGGATTTGTTTGTAATGGCCTTGTCTTCCTCCAAATGACATTCATGCAACCTAAGCCCCACATTTACTTTTTTTTTATGTACACATTAATCATTAATTATTTAGAACCTGTATTCTGATGAATTATGCCAACACACAATTATTTGAAGCCAGTTATCTTTGACACTGTGTGAAAATGTTGGCTTAAAATTTAATTCCTTATTATCTTCACTAGTTTACAATTTTACCAAAATACTGTGAATTTCTTCATTTGAAAATGTACCTGTCTGAACTCTTCTTTTGTTGTTTATTTCATTTATATAAAAACCATGCACCTCTGTAGTGATATGTAAACAACTCGTTTTCCATCCTGATTTAGACAGGGGCAGCACATGAGTGTTAAGGTGTGAGAAAAGGAGTAGATAGTGTTGCAGTGTGGATTATTGATGCCACTGATTTGAATTGGTGCCTTAAACTAGTGACATACCACACATATTTCTGTATTGTGTACGCTTTAGCTATTTCTGTTTCATGTTCAATGCAAAACTAAAAATAAAACGTATGGTGACAAGTAACTCTTCAATTCATGGATTGAACTGCCCAAGCATGGCTGCATGTAAATTGCATTATTATAATGAAAATGTATAATACTGCCACATTAATATTGCTACTTATAAAAAAAAAAGGTACCGTATGAGCGTTCACACAGTAGCGGACTTATTTTGATGAGAATCTGTAGCAGTCATAGACTTCAGATCAAAATATTGTTGAAGTCTTTACAGCTTGGATGCTACAACTGCCTTGATGTATTTGGTAAGGCTGATTGACTTTAAAACCCAGGATGAAGGGCCATGACCAAAGTAACATTTTTACTTCCATAGATTAACCTTTCCACTTCTCCTACACCTCCACAATTAATAAGCCGTTCGCAGACCTCCAACACTACTAGCAGCAGTATAACCCAACAGACGATGTTGCTGGGGAGCACTTCTCCTACCCTGAGTGCAAGCCAGGCTCAAATGTACCTCCGAGCACAAATGGTAAGTTTCACAAGTTGCCAAGTTCACAGTTAATTTTTGAAAGTTTTACTGTTTTGTTTTTTTGTAAATGGTTCAGGTATCTTTAGCTTCAGGCAGTGTTGGGAATTTGGTAGCTTATTTTTGTACATAAATAGTTCTTAGAGCAACGTGAGCCACAGAGACAAAGGGACTGCTTAGTCCTTTGAGAGCAGAAAAAAGAAATTCTGCTTTAGAAACAGCTCAATGTTATTAGTTTGGTACATATTGTAATTAATGAGATGACTGAACATTTGTAAAATAGGAAGAGAACATCTGTCCTTGCTTAGTGGATATGTGACAAGACATACTGTAGCTGTCTGTATTCCCAGCAGATTGTTCTAATGTGTTTCTAACATCAGAGTTCACAGGCTCTTGATTAAAGCTTTCTCACATTTAACTAAGAATATGCTTTGATGGAGTATTGCCTCTGGAGACTGAGTTGGTTTTATAGATTTCGTTCTGTTAAGATTCATATGGGATTCATTTGATTTTTGAAATTTCTTGTCAGTGTTGTATTTCCATGTTTTTAAACAAAGGGTAATTTTCAAAGTTTGAATAATTCTACAGTAAAAGAAAATGACTGTTGTAAAACCTTAATTATGGAGATTTAAAAAATGTAATGCTGTTCACAGTGCAAACACAGGCTCCTGTCCTGCAATGAGCTTTGCATGGGCAGACCCCTGCCCTTGTGCGGAACCTCACTGAAGGCATTGGGGCTCTGCACAAGTGCACAGATCCATCCAGGTGGTATTCAGTGCTGGTGTGGGGCTATAGATATTTCTATTGTTTGCATACAAGCTATTGCCCAGGTCCTGCAAAGACTTATGCATGTGCTTTGTGCACTGAGTACTCCCCACTGACTTCAGATCTCATTCCATAATAGGGGCTCTTGATATTAGTGGGACTACTCACAGTGCATGAAGTTAAGTACATGCATAAGACTTGCACGATTGGGACCTATAATTATATTTATTAAAAATCCCCTCGTCCCCCTGAGATCTGTAAAACAATATAGATATACGCTGGTAGAGCTTTTTCTTATACTATTAAATTTCCTACATACTTATTGAGAAAGTAGTTAAAACTGTAGATGCAGCAATCCAGTATATGCTACCAGTGTTTTGTGGACACCTGGAAGGAGCTGTCTCCAATTTGCCAAAAAATAAATAAAGGGAGTTTCAAAGAAACTGATGTGTAAAGCTAATGGTGGATACATAATGTATTGAATAGGACGGAAAAAGATGCAATGTATACATGTGTGACCGGAGTCCCAGGGGAGCCACACTGGAGTTACTCAATTAGGGTGAGCTGCAAAGAATGGGGCAGACAATCCCCAAATCTGGTGGATATTCCAGTATTTACATTTACCAAGCCAGCACAAAACAGCTTCTATTATACCTTACTGGTTACCCAGAAGCTAACAACACAGTTCCCCTAAAGCAACCCAGCCTTAGGTCTCCACCCAGACACCCAAGTCAAATATGATGAGGATTACTGAAAATCTTATCAATCATATAAGAAATTTCTACCAATCCCAAAGGATCGGACACATTACCTCCCGGGTTAATGAATATTCCAGATCTTACCCAAATACATGCTTACAGCCAATTCTTATTAACTAAACTAAAATTTATTAAAAAAGAAAAGAGAGAGTGTATTGGTTAAAAGATCAGTATACATACAGACATGAGTACAGTTCTTGAGATTCAGATTCATGGTAGAGATGGTGACCTTTGTTGTTGCAAAGAGTTCTTTCAGAATTAGTTCATAGGTTATAGTCCAGTGTTTATATTCAGGGTGGTTCCAGGTTAGGACTGGAGATCTCAGCCTTTCAGTTTAAGCTTCCCCTGCATGAAGCATCAAGTAGCTCTGAGATAAAAAGGATCAGGACCCCAGCCATTCTTATAAAGTTCCAGGTCTTCTTTGACAGCTCGGAGTCCTCAGGCGAACAATAGGCAATTATGGAGACTTTGAAATAGACCTATTTTCTAAGCATCACCGGTAAGTAGCTATACAGATTAACATAAGGCAATTGCCCATTTCCCACCATTCTAAGGTGATTTGCTATACATTACTATGTTTACAGTTCATTTAAATGTTAATATTTCCTTTTGATCTCTGAATCAATAGCTATAGTGACAGACAGAACTGTCTGTTTACATGGCTAACATCTAACATGCTATAAGTACACACATACCATTGGTATCACCTCCAATTCTTAACAATACAGGTTTGCATTTCAAAGTTCTAGCCTATCTAGCATGGAGTGGCCCTAATTACCATTCATACTTTTCTAACATGTCTCTACAGGTTGATTGGGTCATTTAGCCTGTAGAATGCTTAACCCTTTCTGGCCATGTGTCACACTTTGCATAAGATTTGTTGCAATTATACAACAGTGGTAGCAACAATGATTTGCATGGTCATATTTTAATCTGATAACGTCACAACATGTATATCTATTAAACTTTTCAGTATGTGTTGTCTAGCTATTGTGAACAGCTAATTTACTCAGTTTTTTTTCAGTCAGTGAAATTGGTATTTCAACATTTGACACTCAATTAAGTAAATAACAAAATGTACTGTAGTGTACAGCAGAAATACAATATCAGCAGTTTTTCATTTCAGTTCCCTTTTAGATATTTGAGAGCAGCTATTTACTGAATCTTAGGAGATTCAGATGTGATGTGGAAAGTGCAGAAGATATTCTGATGCCATATGACTTTCATGTCTCTTTAGTTATGATACAGTTCTCTTTATAATGTAAAATACTATTTGTTTATTTAAGACCTGTAAGAGAGTGCAGTCTCCAAGCACACTCTCGTGCAGCATGGCATGCCACTGCAGTCCCTTACCTCAGTTTCTGGATATAATTAATTAATTTACACTCCAAAGTCTTTGGGAACAATATTCTCACTCTTTTGGGTTCTAATTTATTAAACATAACCCAGCTCTCAAAAGAGCTGCCTTTTCATCCAACCCTAGGTTCAGGGCCCCAAAATCCTCCTTTCTGGGACTGTGTGCTTTTCAAGTGCTGGCCTCCTCCATCTGCAAACTCACCTGTTTAGTTCAGCGCTTTTCACAACCTTCCTTGTAGGACTGTGTCCTTTAAATCCTCCCTTCAGCAAGCTCTCCCTGACTGGGCTTGGAACCTTGTTTTTGAGTCATCCATCCCTATCATATGACCGCTCCCTTGACCCTTCCCATGTGGGTCTAATTATCCTAAACACCTGGGTGAGGAGCCCTGCTCCTCCCCCTCTACAAGGCTCATGGTCCTGGGCCTTCCTGCTGCCATAGAGAGCAATGACCTGGGTTTTCCTATCCCTGCTCCCTTCAGACACTACTTAGTCTGAGATTATCCTCCTCTGACCCAGTGGTTGTTTGGGTTTCCTTCAGCCTTCCTCTGCCATCCCTAGACACATGGAATGGGGTGACTGGTCTCTCATATTACTTCCTTTGGCCTTAAAGGGCCAGGACTCTGTTACAGGGCCCAATCTTGAAGACTTTTTCCTGAATCATAACCTCAGGTTTGGGCCCTTATATTTTTATTGTTTATATTTATGAAACCTTGATTGTTGAATTAACAGACATGTAGTCTGCTTAGTTCAGAGTGGTTCTCCTCCTCAACCTCTTTGGCTATCTTTTTAAAAGCATTCTTTCCTGCCTTTTGCAAGTGTAATTCTTCTGAGGAACACATGTATCAAGTCTAGTCTTACTCCTACAAATTATTCTGTCTCTCTGTGGGATTAACTGAAATATTTTTAAAGTAATGTTGACAATATACCACACCAAAACCCCACCACCATTAGAACTAGTTGGCAATCTCAGCACCTGGATATAGAGAGGATTGAATGGACAGAGTCTGAACTGTCCCTAAAGGAAGTCCTTGCAGGTCATGACAGACACATTGGTGGTGGTTTGTGGGGAAGCTTACATTGGTGTTACCTGTATGGTATATGTTGTCGTAATGAACAGAGGATTTCAGTCTCTAGCTGTGACCGTTTTTCCACAAAACACTCAATTTGTATACTTGAAAAAAGAAAATGTCACTTATTTGTGTTACTAAACATGATATTCTCTAATTTGAAAATTCATTTTGAGGCAGTGTAGTCCAGTTGTCTGAGCAGACTATTGGGAGTCAAGAGATGTCAGGTTCTGTTGCTGCTTCATTCCATATCTTTATCTGACTCTGGTTGCTTGACTTTATGCCTCTGTTCACCACCCTCCTCTGCTCTGTAAAATGGAAGTAAGATTAAGTAAGCTTCTTTTGAGACACTTGGATGGAAGGCAACGTAAGTGCGGAAGTATTATTATCCTTAAAATGCAGAACACATTTTTTAAATTACTACTTATGTATATTGTTTGAGATCCCACAAACATTTGCTTTAAAAAAAAAATAAAGTGGAGTTAAAGGCAACAAGAATTTAAATTAGAGTTCATGCATCCCTAAGTAACATTTTCCTCCCTACTATAAATTTCAAGGTTTTACTGTTACCTGACTACTTCCTTTTATCTGTGAATTGTGTTTTCTTCAGTTTTCTTTTTCTGTCTTCCCAGCTGATTTTTACTCCTGCTACCACTGTGGCTGCTGTCCAGTCTGACATTCCTGTTGTCTCATCATCTTCCTCCTCTTCCTGTCAGTCTGCAGCTACTCAGGTGAGCTTGCCTGGATTTATTGTATATCCACTTCACTGAGCTAGAGCTCTAAGTGAAATATCAATGTGCATATGTTTTCTGTGTTTATATTGTAATAGTTTCTATAAGTCCTTAATGTGCTCTTTTAATGTCATAACATAATACATTGAATATTTGGCTTTCAAGATGTTACAAACCATAGATAACTAATTATTACTGTAACAAAACAACTTAACTGCAGTCATCCACAACTGACCTAGTAATAGTTATTTTGTAGGTTACATTGTTTGTCTTGCTTTCCTGTGCCGCAGATGCATTCCTTTAAAGATCAAGACCTTACTGTTTGGTTCTCATGTTGTTTACATTTATGACAGTTCTTCACATAGTTTCATTGTATCATTCAATAACTCCTGACCCAATTTAAAAAAAAAAAAAAGTAATTTAATAGAAAGGATTATTACATCTTACAAATTTTAATTTACATATTGGCATGTGTTACTACTGTTCAATGTGTATTGTGACAAAGTTCCTCCTCTATCTTGGTGGGTCCTGCGCTTATTGGCGGATTTTCTTGCCTCAGAGATTCACCATGTGGGTTGGGGAACAGCCCTGAGACCTTTCCCTCTGGAAGAACCCACAGTCCAGGTCAATTGGGAGGTTTGGGGGGAACCCGGGCCCGCTCTCTACTCCGGGTTCCAGCCCATGGCTCTGTGGACTGCAGCTGTCTATAGTGCCTCCTGTAACAGCTGCATGACAGCTACAACTCCCTGGGCTACTTTCCCCATGGCCTCCTCCAAACACCTTCCTTATTCTCACCACAGGACCTTCCTCCTGGTGTCTGATAACGCTTGTGCTCCTCAGTCCTCCAGCAGCACACCCTCTCACTCTCAGCTCCTTGCACCTCTTGCTCCCAGCTCCTCACACTTGCACCACAAACTGAAGTGAGCTCCTTTTAAAACCCAGGTGCCCTGATTAGCCTGCCTTAATTGATTCTAGCAGCTTCTTCTTAATTGGCTCCAGGTGTCCTAATTAGCCTGCCTGCCTGCCTGAACTGGTTCTAGCAGGTTCCTGATTACAGTACAGTTAAATTAAATAAATAGGAAAAAAACTCGAAACTTTCAGTTATTGTAATATTACATATATATTTTAAAGATACATGTATGCTTTTTATTTTTAAGTTGACTGTGTCCCTTGAAGTACGGGGCTTGAAAAATCTACTCACTCTGGGGAAGAAGGAGCCATCAGCCTCTGCAGAATATACATTTTTATTTTAAAATTTCCAACCTTTTTAGCCTTTCCGGTTGTGAAAAAAAACGTTCAAATATGACCAGAGCATAAACTAATGTTGCTTCATCTTTTTGCAAAGAGCTGGCTCTGGTGCTTCTGCTGCTGTTGGTAATTTTGCCAAACAGCAACAGTGTGAAATTAACAAGATTCTGCTCATTTTTACTGCTACTGTTCTGAACCCTGTGGATAGCAGAACTGACAAGAATTGTGTTAATTCCATGCTACAGCTGTTTTAGAAGGCTCTAAGCAGGAGCAGAGGCAAACTCACTGGGGAGGATACAAAAATGTGACTGGGAAGTAGCTACAGGAACACAGATCTCTTCAATCCCACCCTCTTCTCCCTGCAGCATCCAGCAGGTTCTGAGGAGGGAGAAGAGACAGACAACTCTTTCCAGCAACTAATGGAGGATGGAGATAAGTTTTTATCTGACACCTGCTAGTCTGAGGATGATATGAAAGACAAACCTGTGAGCAGAGCCCATGATCAACACCCTAGTCGAAACTCCAGCACCCTTCCTGCTTATGGCAGGGGAGCTAGATTTCTCATTAGGGCATTGGCCCTGCATCTTGCAGGTGGATACCTTCCTCACCTTATCTATCATATCTACCTTTGTTCCAGTACTGTCCTCAGGCTAGTAGGTGTGTGGCAGTTTTTAAATGTCTGATGAAGTGCTTAATAAATAATTAATGGCAGTAGGGATGGTATTTTTTTTATTGATGATATTGCCCAGCTAGTGTGTAACAACCCGAGGAATTCAGTGCAGTGTTGTCTCAGGAAAATCAGTTGTATTGTTCTTGTTATTCCAGCAGGGAGTTAAGATGGGCATTTAGCTGGGCTGAAGTAACATGAGAGGGAGGAGCTGGCACTTGTTCACAGGTTAGCAAGCAGCCAGTCCATCAATCCATAACGAGACACATTTCCCACAGCGGCATCAATCTGTTGTTTTTCAAAGTACCTCATTACCTCTTGGATAATATCCCCCACGCTGCAGCCCTTCTTTGCTGCTTTTTCAGCCAACAGAGGAAGCTTTATCAAATTCCCTTCCTCTTCATTCATGAATGACAGATTGGGCACATTGAAGTGGGAAGCAGCCATCCACTGGAGGATAGCCTGGAGCTCCTTGTTCTGTGTGCTGCTGTTGGCATTCTGGTTGTTCACTATCACTTCAGAACTGGATGATAAATCTGATAGCTGTTTTCCACTTGACTTCACTTGTGAAGCTTCCCTTGACCCTTCCTTATCAAAAGCTGTGGATTTGTTTCTTGAGAATGAGGCATCAGATGCATTTTGCTCATCTGATAGGTCACCTATCGCTAAATCAGAATTGTTGCATTTAGTCATGAATAAACACAAGTTCATCACAGATTCCACCAGTTGGTCAATAAATTTTTTGTTTACTTGATCCATGTTGTCAAACTGATCTATGGCTGAATTGGGCTGTGTAGATAAGGCCTTTTTGCTGGACTCACTATCAGTAGTGGCAACCTGTTTAAAACTCTTGTTTGTCTCACTGGAATTGTCATCTATATTGAAACCAGCCTCACGTAAAACCTTCTGGATGATTGATAAGAGGATACTTGATATATCGCCCTTTTGGGAGTTGAGCTCTTGGGGAAAATTCCTTGACCCAGCAGTCATTGCAAGAGACTTGGAGCTTTGGCTTTTCCCAGCCTTTTCAAAATGAGATTCACGAGAAACAAACCCAAGTGAAGAAGTGCCCGAATCATGAGCGATTGAATCTCTGCCACTGTTTGTCTGTTGGATTAAGTGCTGTTGTATCAACATTAATGCTGTCACAGTGAGGTCTTTTGCTAGTGACTCTATTGAGGTGCTGACCTTTTCTGGCTTTTTTTCTTGACTCCCTCTTACCTTTTCTGGAACTTTGCTTGCCGTTTGTTTGGAATGCAACATGGTTAGTCCCTCCTTAATTATGTGCTCACTTACTTTCTCAGCACAGGTAAACATCTTTGGCTTTGCTTTTTCCCTATCCTTCTTTTGTGTTTGTGTTTTCAGTGTTGCAAACTGCATGCTTTGAGATTTTGAATCTGATGGGAACGCCGTTTTCAGTATGGTATACGCTAGGCTGTGAGTCTTGGACTGTCCCTTATCGTTTTGCTCTGCTACAAGGACATTATACAGCCGTCTTACCATTACTTCCAAAATTTCAATAGATTTCTGGCTTCCCATGTTATATAGATTCTTCTTCACTGTGGAAGCAAAGTCAGAGTCTGTCATGAGCACCCCTGTGACATTATGCAGATTTTTCATGGTTGAGTCTATCAAGTCTGATATGACGTCTTTGGTGTGTTTGAGGATTACTCTCTTCAAAACTACACAAGCTGGGGTTGTCTTACCATCCTTCCTTTGGACTTTCATGGTCTTCATAAATGAGAACATCATGTCTGAAGCAACCTGATTTGCATAAACCATTAACCCCTTGCTCACAGAAGTACCAGAATCATCCTGCCCAGACTGTTTTGCTTGCTGACACATTTGTTTATCTCCAGAGTCTTCCCCCTGTCTACAGCCACTTTGATTAGACATCTCACCATAGAAGAGTGATGTTCTCTTAGAACCTGGAGTATCTTCCTTTTTGGTAGTCTTTTCTTGAGATGGCCTGGGGGATGGTAGTTTACTCTGGGGTTTCTGTGTGCTTGCTGCAGTGCATTCATTCACTGTTTGTGATGCAGTTTTGTTCACAGAACCATGGGGATTGTTATTTTTCCCTTCAGCAGCGGAGTCATGAATTTCCTGGTGTATACACTTACTGGCAGCACCTTCCAATTTATCTGCGATCTCTTTACGTGCCATTTGAAAAACCAAAGAGCAGAGCTTATTTACATAGCATGAAACATTATCTGGATCTCTTCTTCCCTTTTGGGCGCCAGCAGACTTTAAAGATGTGTCACTGTTCTGGGACAATGATGAATCAATGAAGGTGTTGCTATCTTTGTGTTTCTGAGGAGTATCTGAAGGGGTCAGTGCATGCTGGAGTCCATTTGCATATTTCTGAAGGTCATCGTTGAGCCAGCTCACAACACTGAGTTCATCGGTTGAACCTTGTTTGAAAAGACATACTGCTCCTTTAGTTTTAGAATGATCATGCTTCTCATTGTCCTTTATTACAATGACTTCTTTTTCCTCCAGATTTCCCAGATCAGGTTCATTTGAAGGTTCAGAGATGCTACTGGAGTGGCTAGCAGCTTTCTTTGCTTTTGAATCTTTGTCTTTTACATTCAGGCTGGAGACGTCTACAAAACAGATCACTTTCCGGTCCTGGTCCTTCTGTTCATCAGGATTGTAGAGGTCTACTTTACACACACCTGCTTGGCTATGTAACCAGTCAACTTCCTGAGACATCTTTACAGGTTAAAAATGGAACTGTAACCAGTGTTCTTGTGTTAGATTAGCTGCTATGATGACCCTGCCAGACTCGAGATGTTGCCTCCTCTCTCAACTTTCCATGATCTTCTACTGCCAGATGGTATCTTCACCTTTGTTAACACATCGTTTCTATAGTAGTGGTGACATCATAAAGAAGAGATTTTTACCAACAACTAGTGGTGTGTTTCCAATTATTTAACAAGGAGCTGCTTTAATTTTTATTTCCTTTTTAGCTTGTGAGAAGTCTGTCCTGCGTTGTGGGGAAGTTGGATTTAGATACAGGAGGTGCAAGAGAAGAGGGTGGTCTATTTGTCTATTTCATCATATAAACAGAAGCACTTCTCATAACCATAACCAAGGAAGAAGGCAACACGACTTGACAAAAAAAACATTAAGCTGCATTTTTGCTGGAAATATTTATACTTTCACCTGAGAGATAGATCTGTATATTGATAGTACAACACAGAGTTCAGCTTTAAAGGAGAAGAGACCTCTGGAGACAACACCTTGTAGATAGTCTCAGGATGGCCTCCAGAAAAATATGTTTTAAAATATGTGACATATGCTGTTGTCCTGTCCAATCCTAAAAAAACATTTTTATTAGTCCCAAAAACCAAAGCAAAATTTACTTCTCTCCTTGTAACTTACTCTACTCAGTGGGGAATGGGGGCTAGGGCAAGTGCCCAGGATAGTATAGTTGCTGTAGTAGTTGTGGTGTTAACAGGGAGGCAGTTGTATGGATAATAATACGTAAGGATTTTCCTGTATGTATTGAAAGGATAGATGTTCATGAGACATGCTAGCACTTTTGGCATGTTCAAACACAAGCTTTCATTTTATCTACCTTAAAATACATGGTGAACAACCATGCATTTTTAATATCTGGTTCAACTCTGAAAACTTACTTTGTAAGACTGGGGTTATGGGATTCTATATTTCTTGTTTTACTTTCATTCTAGATGAAATGTGCCCAATTTCCAAGTAAAAAGCTTTTTCCTAACTGCCTGTCCTGCAACGAGTCTAGAATCTGATAGTCAAGCTGATTGCTTTCCTTCCTGATCACCACAACTAGCAATAAAGGTCAATTATGTTCTGTGATGCTTGTGCAACCCCATAATCTTCACATTATGCTTTGTGCAGCCTCTCTGCCTTTAGTGATTGCACAGGTGTAGCTGTTTTGAATTTAGTAAAAGTTGTAATGATGAGGAAGATAGCATGGGGTCTGAGTAAAATCCTGTTAAAATCAGTTGGGGTCTTTACATTTGGAATCTTTATTCTTAGTTATGTTGCCTCTGCAAGGCTGTGGAGTGTGTGTGTGTGTGTGTGTGTGTATATATAAAAAGCTGAGGGGGAAAAACCACAAAAAGAAAATTCCAACCCTTCAAACCTTTACTTTTTTCACTGAAGTCAGGTGATGTGACTGAATAGACACACTGGATTATGCGTTAATTAAGAAGGTGCTCTTTTTACATAGTCACTTTTCAAGGTAGAGCATACTACTTATAGAGCTGAGCCAATACTAAAATATGGCATTTACCAATACTAAAGCTCTGGTTTATTTCAACAGAATCAGTGCCCTTTAGTTGTCGTGAATATATAAAGTTCTGAAAGGGAACAATATTATTTGAAATGAATACAAGTGTGCATGAATAGATTCAATATGACTACATGTGCTTGTTTACATATGAACGTATTCATTTTATCATTGCTGAGGAGTCCCATTCCTGCCACCCTGTATATACACAGTCTTTGTCTAAGAACAGTATGGGAGTAGGAAGGTGACTTAGATAGGAAGTTATTATGGGAGACTGGAAGAAATTCTTCCTGTGACTAACTAGTATACTTCTTTGACACTCAGTTTCATACAGCAGACACATACTGATCAGCAGTCAAGAGGAGGATTGAGGCTAGATGTTGCCTAGGTGATGACATTTCCATCAACTTCTGGGACCATAATTTGATGTGTATGTGGAGTGATCATATTACATAGCATATTTCAGAATAGCTACTTTGCAAGGCCGCAGCACAGCTTGAAGTGCAGACTTCAGGTGGCTTCCAATGCCAGTCAGCAAATAGAGAGGAAACAGAAATTTGCTGGCTGAAGATATCAGGCAGTGGGCAAGTGTAGACAGAGGACCAGTCAGAGGCATTTCTAGATTATTTGAATGTTTCTGTCAATGGTCAGCCATTGTTCCTTGAGACTGTGCTGACAAATTTCCTTCTTCTGTTGGGTTTTTGGAAGAATAGGTTGCTTCTGATTTTGGGTGAAAATCTCCTGTTCATGATGTGGCTGGGGAGGAAGACCATGCCATGGATGCACCTGCTCCCACTGAGACAGAGTTGGCTGAGGCTGCTGCCATAGTTGCTAGTGGAGATTCTGGCAAGGGTCTTCCTTGTGATGGGGTATCCCCCATCTCATACTACTGATGGCTTGACCAGTCTGCTTTTTCATGTGTTTTATAAGTGCTGCTGAGGGAAGGTACTCTCTGCAGAGTACATAAAGACAAAGTGCCAGTTAAATTTTGATATATAAAGTTTGCCATTGGCCATAGTTATGCAATATCTTCTTATTAGTACAGTGTGTTCTGAAATTAAATGTTTAGAAAGGGTAAAGCTTTTGGTAGGGGAAAGACTGCAGCACATTCAGAATATACTTTTATTCACTTTTATGCAATACACGCCCATGACTGTCATCTGGATAGAAGGTAATGGTCAATTTATTTTCATGGACGTACATCCAGAAATATATGGATTTGTTGTTTACAGGGTTCATATGATGTGTGTAGTTTTAAACATTCATTCACAGTGATACACACTTATTTGTAGGTGAGGATGATGAAATGATGAACAATTTTCTGACATACCTTTTTTCCTATTCTGAAAAAGCCAAAATGTTTATTATACAAGCCTGAAACAATGTCGTCATCACTTATACAGGATGGCACACTGCTGCAGGAAGCAACAGCAACTCCCACATACATAGTGACATGTTTGCTGAATGATATGATATATTGCGTGATAACTGCACGGTCCCAACAGAGCTTCTTACACTATGTGAAATGGCCTGGGTGCTGCAGTGAAACACACTGACAACAGAAAATGAGCACCCGTCTTTCACCTGATCACAGGGTGCATATCTCTGATGCCAGCAGCAGCAACACGTACACACACACTGTGTGTTCGCTGAATAATAGTGAATTACATTATGTGGGATTTATAATAACCTCATAAGGAACAACACAAGTCACATAAATGCACTTTGTGATGCAGGCTGCATTTGCAGAAGCAGTAGCAATCTAAAGAAAACGTGTGCAAGGTGTAATAGCACTCAGTGATTTCTCACTGCATTTCTCATATACTGTCCAAATGTAAAAATGTATATTTGCAGATGCAACCTGAATCACAAAGGACATCTGTGTGTTGGAAAAGCCAAGCTCATAACACTACTGTGATGTTATAAATTATTTCTATCATAAAGTGATATTTACCCTCCTTCACCAAATGCACTTGGTGTGCATAATGCTGTGACAGCCTCATGGATGACAAGTCTAAGGCCTCATGGGTGGTGAAGGGATATGCATAACACTAGGTGATATCGGCCAATACAAATCCATTCCTGTGGTGGCATTTGAAAAGATGTGCATAGCAAGCCTCACTTATCACAATTTTCCACCACCGAGATGATTGCTGCTCTAGGTCCTAGTTAAACAAGAGCTTAACTTTAAGCCCATGAGTAGTCCCACTGAAGTCAATGAGATTATTTGTGTGTAAAGTTGCCCATGTGCTTAAGTTTTGCTGATTTGGGACCCTAGTGTGTATATTGAATGGCTTTGTGGTGCTGTGGATTCTGTCCTTGCTGGTAGGCATACTTGCTTCTTCATAGGCCGTGTGGCGAGACAGCCATTCATTAAAACAAACAAAAAATGGCAGATACAAAAAGCATGCAAATACAAAACGCTGAGCATATGGTCTTCAGAAGCAGGCCCTAGTGCATGTTCATCTGAACTTGTTCAGATACAAGCCAAATACATCTTAATCCTCTTTATTCATCTTGTGTGAGGACTGGATTTGGGAGTTCACCATATGCTCTCTCCTCAGTGTTTCTGCTTTTTCTTCTGTCACTGTATCCAGAAATGGCTGTGATGATGTGGTGTTTGTTTTGCTTGTTCGCTGCAGTCTACTGCTTGCAGCAGTACTTGCTTGTGAGGATGACTGTACTACTAAGCTGGTGGTGTCCATGTTACAAATGGTCGTGGTCTTCTGCATGGCATCATTACTTTGTCTTTGTGGTAACAGAATCCTTCTTTCCTCCACTGAATACTTTTCTAGTCATGATGTGGCTTGGGTGTTGATATGATCACCAATAATGAAAGATTTTTTTTTTTTTTTTTTTTTATGGGAACAAAACATTAGTTAAGCTACAAAGCAGAGAGTTAATCCTCTGGTTGGCTGTGAAAGATAGTTATTTAATGTAGACACTACCAAGGCAGACATGGGCATGGGCCAAAACTCTCTTCCCACCCTACTCACTGCTGGGAACCACCAGAGACAGTGGTTCAGGAGCCAAATTAGTGATGAATATTACCCAAAAAAGCCACAGTAGTGTGAATTCATTGTTTCATTTACTATATACTCACAGAAAAATCACTGACCAGGTATTCTACAATTGGTTAATAACATAATAAAAGCATTCTGATTGGTTAATAACTTGGACTGGTTAATAATTAAATCACACAGTGTTTTAATATGTGTAGCAAAGAGCTGCAGGAGACAAATTAAAGAGCCACTTGTGGCTCCAATGCCTCAGTCTCAACATCACTGAACTAAATAATATACATAGTTGAGTTTAAACCAGAAAAACAAGGCCAGACACCTGCCTAACAGTAGCAACAGTTGGACTTACGTAGCACACAATTGAACATGTGAGAGCCAGAGGCACCATTAGAACACAGCTGGAAAACATTATGCATGCACAAGTGCCAATAGGCTATAGGTGGGTGCCCAATTTGATGGCATTGAATATAGTGGTGGTGGTCAGAAGGTACTGCTATTCAATATTGGCAACATCAAGAGAAGTCTTCCACCCCAGAGTCCATCCTCTACCTGAGAGAATCAAAGCCACAATGAGTTCTGGAGGCCTGGCTCCAATTTGTAAAAGAAAAGCAGTTAATTTTTATAAATTCAACAGGGTTGTAATTATGAAACCTGAGTTGGTTATCTAACTAATACAGTATTGTTGAGGTTGAGGTTGTCTTGAGGCAGATTTGGGAACAGCAAGTGCCATTTGAATAGCTATTGCAGATTGGGGGGATAATTCAGTGGTTTGAGCATTGGCCTGCTAAACCCAGGGTTGTAAATTCAATCCTTGAGGAGGCAAAAACCTGTCTGGGGATTGGTCCTGCTTTGAGGAGGGGGTTGGACTAGATGACCTCCTGAGGTCCCTTCCAACCCTGATATTCTATGATTCTATGAAAGATGTGCCAATGAGTATTGGAACTAAAAGAGCTAAATTTTGTGGAATGGGATCAGCGAGCTGTGTTTTGATGAGGTGATTGATCTGGTTGCCTCAGGGCATCATTGGGTTGCTCTGACAGACCAGAAAAGAAGTTAGATGGCAGGAAAGTGCAACAAGCTTCCTCCCTTGGCTCCATTAGACTGATGTTGAAGAGCATGGGTGATTTTCCTGTTCCTTAGGAAGGATGTGTCCCTCATTTATATCCTCAGAGCATCCTTCCATGAAGGGTGATGGGGATGTTCCTGTGTGGCTTGAACTGACCTCTTCTTGTTGTTGCTCATGTTGGGAGTTATAGCACATGCTTAGGAACCTCTCAACTTGAATGATTTGATCCCCCATTTCCTTGAGTATCCCATGTCTCAGTTCTCCATCCACAGAGCTGAAGTCATCCATTGTTGGAAAGCTTTCTTGGTCAAGTTCTTTATCCCTATCTTCTTCCTGGTTTGTTCCTAGGGAAACGCAAAGACCAATAAGTGATGATGATACACAGAACAAGACTTCGTAGAAAAACCTGATTCTTAGGTTATGTCTTCACTTTGTGGGGGGCGAGTATGTTCTTAACTAACTCAGGTTAGCTAATCTGGGTTACAGTAGTAGTGAAGATACGGTGACTCTGCTTTTAACTCAAGTTAGCAGCTTGAGTTAATACCTATATGGGAGCCTGGGATGGAACTTGAGTTGCTAACCCAAGTTAAAAGCAGAGTTGCCATGTCTTCCCTGCAGTTTTAAACCTGAGTTGGCTGATTAGCTAACCTGAGTTAAGAACACACTTTTCCCCCTCCCCCCCTTTCATCAGTGAAGGCGTACTCTGAGTGGACAGAGTGCCTTATTCAACACCTGAAATATAACATCTCAGAGAAATTTTCTTGTCCCTAACAATGCAATTCCATTGTCTGCACTCTATATTTTAATCTGGCAATATAAAATTAAAACGTGTTAAAGGGAAAGAGGAACAGTGACTGGGACATTAAACTAAATTATCTTATTCTCTAGATACCTGTTCTCAGACTACTGAAAAGTCATAGAAACAGATGTCAGAGGTGGAGATGATGTCATCTGGCCGGTTTTTGTGTCAAAATAGGATTGATCCCTCAGAATATTTTCCAGGGCTTTGTCCAGGATAATTTTTAATCTCTCAGATTATGTGGCTTCCCATATTTCCCTTGCAAGAACATTTAACTAGCAGGAAGTGTTTGTGCCCTCATTTTCTCTTTTAATTTCATCTAATTTCTTTTAGTTATATTTATGCAAGAAAATCTATATCCTTATTATTTATCCTTTTAATCGTTGTTTAGCCAAATTATATACATTTAATTTTTTTAATATTTTCTCATAAACCTCTCCCTTTAGTCCTTTATTCATTGCTGTTGCTCTTTTCCGAAATCCTTCTAGTTTGTCAATATCTTCTCAATACTGAGTGCAGAATTTAGCTGTCTCATCAGAGCTATTTAGCTATTTATATCTCTGTAGTTTGATGCTTTTGAGTGTACAGTACCAAATTCCACCATTTTTACTGTCTGTTGCAAACTAATGTTCATAATTTTCTGAGTATGAATTCAGGAGAGAATATCAAATCCATGATTGTTTAACTGTATAAAATCCAAATATATTACATTTACTACATTAATTTCATCCACTATTCCCTTTTTTATTGAATATGTAAAAACCGTACCTCTTCACCTATGATAGACTTCATCCACCAACTGCTCAGCAGTGCTCCCAATAGAGTAGAGTACAATGTTTGAGGATCTGTTACCTCACTCCTGTAGGGTGTGATGGTAACTGGAGTTGCCTGCCACTGCTTAAGGTCCTCTTCTTCCTCTGAAGACACCGTACAAGCCTGGTACTCCTTTTTTTTTTTTTTCTTCCCCCCTGCTCCTCTTTGGGCACAGCCTCAGATTGCACTGTGTTGGTGGTTGCCCTTGTGGAGAAAAGGGGCCGGGTGGTCCTGAGACTCTTGTTGCTGACTCTCCTTAAAGGCCATAGACCATGAAGCATCACTCACGTGGTTCTGCCCCTCCTGCTGCTGCCCATTGTAGGACTCTCCAGTTGGCACAGTGGCTACTTGGTCCTTTTTCTTCTCTCCTTCCTCCAGCTTCGTCCCTTGTACACCACTCTGCTTTTTTCTGTAGAAAAACAAGACAGAGTTTATTAGCTGTCCCTGTTCCCACATTAAAATCTTGCACAAACAGAAGTCTTGGCCTTTTCTGTTGGAGGCCTATGACTCAATACTGTCTCCCTCCATACAGGCCATAGCATGTTGGCGGCATCCTTCAGGCTTTCATTTGTTTGTTTTTACAAGATAAAATATTCTCACAATTTTTGAAAACTTTGTTACGGTGCCCAAAGGTATATGAATATTTCAACCCATGTATTAGCTAGACTGCACCTTTAAAACCCTTGTCACATCCTTAGATCTCAATCCTCAAGTCCTAACAATTTCTCAGTGACATAAGATAAATACTGTAGCGTTTTGAGTGATGCCAGAGTGAGCAAAGTGAATAATGTAATAGGCTGTGAGAAAGTATCTCAGCTCCCATTCCCACTGCAGGACTACAGCTGCGGAGACAAAATAGCACATGATGCTGGCTGTGACACAGCAACTTGCACTTACCTTCTTCTGAATTGACATGCCCAAAATGAAGCTAAATTTGTTGTGGAATTGCTGAAGCTATTGTGGCTCTTCCTCTTCACCATGTTAGAGAATTTTGCTACTCAGTCTTCACCCAGGCCACCCTACAATACAATACAAAGCAACAGTAAGAGGCAAGAAAGTAATCTGCTCCCTCCATCGTAGAGAAGATGATGATTATCAAGACTGACTTCATTAGACTACCAGCAGGGAGCCCTGTTCCTGTTCAATTTGGCTTTATGACATAAGAACATTGGGAGTTAGATCATTTGGTTTCTTAGTGACCATAGCAACAGTGAACCCAGTTACAATGAACTGCTATGTCTTCCCTAGTTTTTTCAGAAATGTCTGGCTCATCAAGTTCTGGTGTCCTAAAAAGCCTAAGGGTATGTCTACATGGTGGCTGGGAGGTGTGATTCTCTGATCAGGTAGACTTACATGTGCTAGCTCTGCGCAAACTAGTATGTTAAAAATAGAAGTTTGGCCATGGCAGCACAGGTGACAGCTTGGGTTAGCCCAGGGGTGGGCAACCTACGGCCCACGGGCTGGATCCGGCCTGCGAGCCGTTTTAAGCTGGCCCACGAGCCGCACTACGCGGCTCGGCCCCACTCCAGCGCTCCAGCTGTGGCGCTGGGTCAGGATCTGGACCACACGGCTCGGCCCCGCTCCGGCCGGGGCACTGGTTCGGGGGCCGCACCACACGGCTCCCGGAAGCCGCGGCATGGCCCCGCTCCGGCTTCTATGCGCTCCAATGGGAGCTGCAGGGGCGGTGCCTGCAGATGGGGCAGCATGTAGAGCCACCTGGCCACGCCTCCACAAAGGAGCCGGAGAAGGGACATGCCACTGCTTTCGGGAGCCGCTTGAGGTAAGCGCCACACCCCAACCCCCTGCCCCAGCCCGGAGCTCCCTCCTGCTCTTCAAACCCCTCGATCCCAGCCCGGAGCACCCTCTATACCCCAAACCTCTCAGCCTACCCCAGAGCCTACACCCCTTCCCGCACCCCTGCCCCAGCCCTGATTCCCCTCCCACCCTCTGAACCCCTTGGTCCCAGCCCAGAGCACCCTCCTACACCCCAAACTCCTCATCCCCAGCCCCACCCCAGAGCCCGCACCCCCTCACGCACCCCAACCCCAATTTTTTGAGCATTCATGGCCCACCATACAATTTCTATTCCTCAATGTGGCCCTCAGGCCAAAAAGTTTGCCCACCCCTGGGTTAGCCACTCAAGTACATATCTAGAACGTCAGACAGGTTAGTACTCAGGTGGCTAGTTGGAGCTACTGCCATGGCCATTGTGGTCACACTGCTATTTTTAGCATACTAGTTCAAGAAGAGCTAGTACATGTATGTTAACCCAAGCTGGGAATCGCATCTCCCAGCTGCTATATAGCCTAAGGAAGATTATGTGACTCTTGGTGAAGTTGTATTTTTGGTGCAGTAAATCACAGCAATCTCAGATAGTCAAAACCTATTTGGTTATCTAGTTCTTTCCTTTGTCAATGCATGATTGTTCCTGATTGATTATAGTACTCTCTTCAGTGATCATTTTAAATGTCTCAAATGTTGTGGCTTCTACCACTTAGCTTAGGATACATACTTCATATTCTAATACCTGCCACTGTCAGGGAGTTAGTTATCTGACTAGAGTTTTCCTTTATTAATTTTATCCAGTTATTTCCACGGTTTGTCTAGACTGCAATTTTGTTTGTGATGTAACTCAGGTTAACCAAAACCAAATATTTGTGAGTGTCTAGACTAGCATTTACAATGCTAATTTGAGTTAGTTGGAACCAATTAATTCGAGTTGCTGTACAACCAAAAACTCTAATCTAGGACAGTTCTTAAAATACATCCCTTCCAGTCTGCACTGTATCACACTAAATAATTCCTCTCCATTTGTTGATGTTGACACTCTTACACTTAAACTGTTATGTTCCTCTGATTACAGAGACAAGATGGGTGAGGTAATATCTTTTATTGGACCAACTTCTGTTGGTTAGAGAGACAAGCTTTCGAGCCACACACAGCTCTTCTTCAGGTCTAAAAGCTTTTCTTTTTCACCAACAGAAGTTGGTCCAATAAAAGATATATTATCTCACCCACCTTGTTGCCATGTCGGTCCCAGGATATTAGAGACACAACTACACTGCATACAACATGTTCCTCTTATGTCTAGCGTAGCCAAGAGATACATATTTAGTGCTTTTAATCTTTCCTCATAAATCATTTCTTTCAGCCTTCCAATAATTTGCTCTTTTCTGAACTCCTTCCAATTTGTCAGTATTCTTCCAGATTCTGAGATGCCCAGAACTAAAAAATTCTTGTATATCAATAACCCCTTTTGTACTTTTGTTAAGTATTTTATATCATACAGCAGATACTGCAGTATTTTTCCTTTTATTTTGCTATTTTTCCAACCCAATTTGTCTTTGGTACACACACATGTTGTGCAGTACAACATACTTTCTTTGAGTTCTTGCATATGTCCATTACACTGGAGGTATTTACATGTCTTGTGCACCTGTGCCAGAGAGTTTTCCCTAGCAGTTGCTATAGAGGCAGCCCCACCCACACCAAGGCTTCTTGTATTCCAAATGGACGGTAAAGGATGGCAACACCCTTCCACTCCTTCAGTTCCTTCTTACCGTTTGTAGTCAGAGCAATCTGTGTTTACCGCCTTGTTCTTTAGGAACAGAGTTATGGATACATACTTATTCTTCCTAGTGGTTCTGTTTTTGTTCATTGCACATTTTTCTTATTTTCCTTTTTGTTAGAAGCTTTCTGTTAATTTTTCTGAGTAAGGCGGGCTTCAGGCTGTTGCCGAGGGATCCCATGCCAACATCTCCAGGTTTCAAGCCTTGTTGTGGTTGCTGAAAGCTGATGCCTGGCAGTGATCCTCATTCCTGCTATCTAAAGTGCTTGGATGATGGCCCTGTAAGAGACAGGTGCTCAGTTTGCCAGGGCTTCAAGACCAGGACAAAGAAGCTGCAGGAAGAGCACCCTCGATATATTCTTATGGAGGTTTCCCTTAGACCAGTATCTGAAACCCCTTTGTTCTCCAAGGGGATTTAACTGATGACTCCTTTCCAGAGTACTCCCCCCATTTTACTGGCAAATAGGAGCCATAGGAGATCCCTGTCACTGGGACCATCTTCTTCAAGGTCTAAGACATCGGACCAATTCCAGCCTCTGAAGGATAAGAAGAAGTTGGTATTGGGCTCTTTGACATTTGTGGTGCAAGATTCCTCCACAGCATGCCCTTTGGCTCCCCACTCTGTGGTATTAGCTCACACTGACTCTCATTGACCTTAGACGTTAACTCTGGTGTCCTCCAAGGGACGGTTGAGACTGGCTACTTCCTCTGTTTTGACGCTATATCAGGCATCTTTGATCAAGGTGGAACATCTGCCTTTATCGGTACTGACAGTGCTAGAGGCCTGTGCGGCAGTGAGAGACCTATTACGCCTTGCAGGCCACCATTGCTGTTAATTCAGGGTAAAGACCCTCATCCAGCACCATTCCAGGTACTGTTCTCATCAGCTCTGGCAGTATGCTGTGGACACATTAGCCATGGGCCTGCTACACTTTCTTCAGGCTCCTCCACGTCTGTATTATCTCTGTTTTGTCACACAATACCAGCAGCTAGGAAGCTTCCATGCTTTCTCTGGTACCACGTTCCCGGAATAGATCCTGGTCAGTCTCCGATAGCTGCTCCCAGTACAGAGCCACCTTGGCTCTCAGAATATTCCACTTCTTTGTCAGAATCCGAGGTGGGCTCTTGGGTCTCATGCTATTGACAGTCTAGGGCTTCCTCCAGGCCCTGTTCTCATACCCACAAAAAGAGATATGAGGAGATTAGAGCCAGAGATTTGGACACTTGATGCAGGCACAACAAGGGTCTGGGGCCATACCAGCCTCCTCACTGGCTGTATTGAATGCCTTGGGGGATGCCCTCATCATCCAAATCAATATCTCCACTCTCTCACAGGAGCAGATCATGTATGAGAGATGCTAGTGATGCTCGGTACCAATCTACCTTTTGACTCAGCATTGCTGGACTTAACTCAGCCTGCTTCGGAACAGCAGCCTACCCCAACATTTTTGTAGGACCAACCTCAAGAGGTTCCTCCCTTGCCTCCCTCTATTGCATAAATCTCATCACCAGATGAGGTCCTGGTTCCAGAAACATGCTCTCCCATACTAGATGACTTTAAAGTATGCCAACTCCTCTGACGAATGGCTGTTTCTCTTCATAAGCTAGTGGAAGAGAATACCCACAAACTCCGTTGTTCTCAAACTTTTGTTCTGGTGACCACTTTCACATAGCAAGCCTCTGAATGCACCCCCTCTTATAAATTAAAAACACTTTTTTATATATTTAACACCATTATAAATGCTGGAGGCAAAGCAAAGTTTGGGGTGGAGGCTGACAGCTCGTGACCGCCCATGTAATAACCTCGTGACCCCCTGAGGGGTCCCAACCCCCAGTTTGAGAACCCCTGCATAAACTGATTGATATTTTACATGTGGCCTTGGCATGAAAGGTAGGCTGCATGATGGCCTAATTTATGGGTAGATCTATCAAGACCCCATGCAATAACTCTTTGTCCATTCCACAAACAGAATGTAAATACCAGGTTCCATCCCAGGGATTTGAGCAGTTTTATTCACACCCTTTGCTGGGCTCTCTAGTAGTAGTTTCAGTAAATGAGAAGCAGCGGCAAGACTGCACTAAGGCTACTCACAAAGTGAAAGATACAAAGAAGTTAGATCTCTTTGGGGGAAAGGCTTATTCCACAGCAAATTTACTCCACATTGCCAATCACTGAGCTTTAATGTCCAGATATGATTATTCTAAGGGTAGGTGTATGCTGCACACAACTGATAGCGGCGAATAGGGTACGTGTAGTTACACATGGCAGTGAAAAGCAGGCTGCTTTTCACACATGATAGTGAAAGGCTCTGGCAGGGGGAGGCAGAGGGGAAAGACTCCCGGAGTGGGTTCTTTCCCCACTGCCTCCCCCTGCTAGAGACTTTCTCCACTGCTAAAGTCTTTCCCTGCAGCGGGAAAAGGCTCCTGCAGCCCTCTGTGGCAGGGAGTGGCTCCAGCAGCCGGGAGCTGCCAGAGTTTTTCCCGGCTGCTGGAGCTTTTCTCTATGGCGTGGCAAGACTCTGGCAGTAGGGAGGCAATGGGAGACTACACTGCAGAAAATAACAGTGTAGACTGGGGAGGCACTGCTTCAGCATGTAGAGAGCTGAACCCTTAAGCTATGTACCCTATACAGCTATGTCTTTATCTGCCTAAGAAGTGCCTCACTGTCTACCCTGATGTTTACACTGCATGCCCCTCTAGTATATGTACTTTACATGCTGCTGTGTGCAATATAGATGTATCCTACCTGGGAGGCAATCTCTCAGTTTGCAAATAAACTGCCAGAAAGCTTGAGGGCAGTGATTTTCAAGCTTTTTTTCATTTGCGGACCTCTAAAAAATTTCAAATTGAGGTGTGGACCCCTTTGGAAATCTTAGACATAGTCTGCGGACCCTCCGGGGTCCACTGACCATAGGTTGAAAACCACTGCTCTAGGGAACAGTTCCATCCCCTTGTTGCAGAAGGTTAATTAGTCTCTCATTCAGCTCTGCAGGCTTCCTTGAACTCATGAGATTCTGGGGCTAGGGGGATGGCAGTGACTACGTGCCATTCCTCCTGGTTGTAGTCCTTGGGGATTCCTTCAGAGGTGAAACAGACTATTAGGGACCTCCCTTTCGAGGGATGTGCCTTATTCTGATCCAAAATATATGAAGCTTTATGCGCACTAAGTACTCTAGAGCAGTCCTAAATTTGTTAGGTCTGTACACTCTTGCTACAAAAAAGACTAAATATCGTCCTCAGTTCCAGCTGAGGCAGCAGTATTTCACCTTCAGGCAGCCTGATCACTTCAAGAGGAGGCAAAGGTCTCAGAGAAGGAGGCCTCTGCTCTCTATCCCCTTCTTCTTGTCATCTGGGCAACCACAGGCCTTGAAGCAGCCTGTTTGACTCCTGTGTTGTTGACAGGAGCTTGCCATTCCTTCCCTGCCCTTCCAGAACAGATTGTCCCACTTACAGCCTGCCATGCATGGCAGGCTATCACCTTGGACAATTGGCTGCTATGCACAGTGGTATTGAGACATATCCTGAAATTCCTTTCTATTCCCTCTTCCGTCCCCCTCCTCCCAGTCCCTCTTCGTGGCCCCCTCTCACGAGTCTCCACTAAGACAAGGAAGTGTAAGATACTATGTTCTTTGGTGCAGGGTTTTTTATTCCTGATACTTTCTAATACCCAAAGCCAGAAAGGAGTCTCAGACTCATTCTAGATCTTCTGAACCTAAATAAATACAACAAGAAGTAAAAGTTCCATATGGTGTCTCTTGCTATTGTTATCCCTTCCATAGATTCAGGAGACTGGTGTGGTACTCTCAACTTTACAAGATACCTACTTCCATGTGGCGATCCACCCGAGTCACAGGAAGTTCCTAAGGTTCGTGGTATGAGATCATTTACAGTTCACCATTCTGTTCTGTCCTTCTGTCTATCAGCAACACTGTGGATTTTCAGCATGGTGGTATGTAAGGTGATAGCTGCCTATCTCTGCCAGCAAGATGTCTGTGTAGCCTAACTTGGCTAATTGGTTGCTTTGGGATCACTCCAGACACCAAGTAGAGGCTGCTATCCATTGCACTCTCTGAACATACAGCATCCTGGGCCTGAAGACAGAAAAGTCAACATTATGACCTTTATAAAGAATAGAGTTCATTAGAATGGTCCTGGATTCAATTTTTGACAGGGCTTTCCTGCCTTTCCCCAGAATCCAGATTATATTAGACCTCTATGCATTGCTCAAGGATCAGCCACGAACCACAGTAAGGAATTGCCTCAGGCTCATAGGTCACATGGCAGCATGTACTTATGTGACCTCTCATGCCCAGCTCTACCTCAGGGAAAAGTAGACGTGGCTAACGTGAGTCTGGCACTCTCAGATTCAGCCAAGACTATATGGGGGAGAGGGATGTCCCTTTTTCTCAACCTTTCCCTTCAATCACTTTGATAACAGTGCTTCAGGTTACACATATGTTCTTAAGTTGTGTGCAATATTCTGTGTCTGTGAGCAGTTCCTGCCTCACATTCAGGACTGTCCAGGTTCTCTAACAACATTACAGTGGTGTTTTATGTGCGCTAGGTCAGACAGCCTGTGCCAGGAGGCAGTCAAGTTGTGGAATTTCTGTATATTGGAGCTTGGTCAGTCTCAGGGCCTCTCACTTGCTAGGTGTTCAAATGGCTCAGCTCCATCCAGAAAGGCTTCATGTCATCCGAAGGCTGTTACGAACACAACTTTGTCCTTCAGGCTGCTATCCACACGGCCAGGAGGGCACGGAGGCAGTGTGCCATAGCATGGCTCGACCTGGCTAATGCTTTTGATGCCCCACCAGCACATTTTTGCCACGCTGCGAGAGTTTGGGATGCCTGAAAACTTTCTCCAACTGATCCGGGAACTTTATGAAGGCTGCACCACCACCATCCGCTCCATGGAAGGAAAGAGGCCTGAAATTCCTATCTGTAGTGGCATGAGGCAGGGTTGTCCCCTCAGCCCCATTGTTTTCAACTTAGCCATGGAGCCGCTCATTTGAGCCATTTCCAGCAGTCTAGGCGGTTCGACCTGTATGGCAACAGTGTGAATATCCTGGGCTACACGGATGATCTGGTCCTGATCGCAGACAACCTTGAGTATCTCCAACAAATGCTTGACATCACCAGCCAGGCTGCCAACTGGATGGGACTCCGCTTCAATGCTAGGAAGTGCGCATCCCTGCATATTGATGGCAGTAGAAGGGACTTGGTCCAGGCGACGCCTTTTCAGATCTAGGGTGAACCTATGATCTTCCTCGAGGACGGACAAGCATACCAACATCTCGGCATGCCCACGGGTTCCGTGTCCAGCAGACACCTGAGGATACCATCGCTGAGATCCTGTGAGATGTGGCCAGGATCGACTCCTCCCTACTGACATCATGGCAGACGATCAATGCCTTGAACACCTTCCTGATCCCCCGTATCTCATTCATCCTGAGAGGATCTGCCATGATGAAGGTACCTCTGAACAAGGCAGCAACACCATCAGGCAGCTAGTGAAGAAGTGGATGTTTCTTCCTCAGAGAGCCAGCAATGAACTGGTGTACATCTCGCACAGGCAGGGCAGCACCAACATTCCTCGTATGGGTGATCTGTACGACGTTGCAGTGATCACTCACGCCTTCTGCGTTCTGACGTGCCCGGATGCCGTGGTGAGGAACATCGCAGAAAGTGCCATGCAGGATGTCATCAAGAAGCGAATCACCAGGACTCCCTCCAACCAAGATGTTGCCACCTACCTGAGCGGCTCGCTGGAAGGCGAATTTGGAAGAGATGGGGGAGACTTTGCTTCACTCTGGACTCGTGTCCACAACGCTATGTAACGACTGGAGAAGCGTATCGGCTGCCGCTGGACGTGATGCAAGGAACGCCAGTAGCTGGGAGTCCTGGTGCCATAGGTGAAGAACACAGACCACACAATCCTCACTCTGAAAACTAGAACCATGCTGGAGAGGACCCTGGAGGATGCCATCCACTGCCAGTATGTGGGAAAGGTGAAGCAGAAGCTGGACCAGGGCAAGGCGTTCGAGGTGATGTGCAAGTGGGACGCCAGCAACCACTTCCTCCCCAGGGGCAGCATCACCTGATTTGCCAACTGGAGGTTCATCCACAGGGCCCGGCTCTACTGCGTTCCACTGAACCTGTCAGCGAAGTTAGCCTTTTTAGTGGCCATCACCTGAGCAGGAGAGTGAGGGAAACTAAATGCTCAACAGAGACATAGTCTGGTTAGGCTACACCCTAAGTTTCTGTCAAAAGTAGTATCTGATTTCCACCTGAATCAGTCTATGTGCTTACCAGTTTTCTGCTCAAAGCCACATGCTCACAAGGATGAAAAGATTCCTTTTTCCTTGAGGAGGTGATATTTCACTGGACTAAATACACTGCATTGGGAGTCATTGGTAAACAATTTGTGTTCAGTAATGGCTCAGCTGTGCCTTTGTTTAACTAGTAATACTCATTAGTAATATGTCAGTAAAACATGTGAAGCTCTTTGTAATGTTTAGTAGTAGTAATAGTATGAATGTTCTTCTGTCCCCACTTAAGCTTTAACATAGTAATCTATGAACCTCAAAAGGCTGTGATTCAGTTTAGATAGGCACCAAGAGTTCAGTGTTTATCTGAACCTTCGGATTTGTCTCCCTGACCTTCAAGAGGCTTCTCCCCTTGCTCAAGCTCTTTGGAGAGGGTAGGCATTATCTCTGTTTTTAGACTGGACAACCCAGGCCACTAAGGGAGTGTGTCTTTGAGCCAGGATTAGAATTCAGTATTCCTAGCCCCCCAGTGCAGTGCTCATTACTAGCCCACATCACTGAAATAATATAGTGGAAAGCATTATTTTATATTTTGAAATGGTATTCTCTTTCTTTTCTTTCTGCTACCTTAGTTAACTGGTTAAAATGGGGAATGACTCTGCCTGGTGACCATATATGCGTGAATCTTAGAGACAGAGGCCAAAACGATAGAACTAAATGTAGGCACCTAAATCCATGTTTAGGCACTCAAATAAAAGTGGCCTAATTCTTAGAGATGCTGAGCAATTCTCACTGTCATCAGAGTGAGCAGTGAATGCTCAGTACCTCTGTATATCAGGCCACTTGTACTTGAGAGTTTAAAAATTGGTCTGGGTTCATAAATGGTGAGACTGCTTTGGACATCCCTCTAAAGCAGTTCATTTACACAAGTCACAAATACTTTTATTTCAGTACATTATTGTAGGGCACAGCACCAGCTGTTGCCTCAGTTTTGAGGGGAATATTGGGGTGACTTACATGGTTTATATTTTTTTACATTTCTGCCTACCTTCCACTTAGTTTAACCATTTCTCCCTTTCTCAGTCCTGTACAGTGGAGGAGGATGAACTTGAAAGGAAGGGACCCCAAAGACCACAGAACAAATATGGACACACCAGGAAAAACTGCCACTCGAGATGAGGGGAGTAAGGGCTAGTAGGTGTTGAGTGAGGGATCCTCTGAGAAATATATCTCAGGGAACAGCAGGCAACTCAAATAGCTAGCAAGTCCCTGCAGAAGTAGTCAGAATCCCTTCTAGCAGGCCAGGCAACAGCCCACAATGGCCTGCTCTCACCTCTGACATAGAAACCTCTGGACAAAACATAGCAGCTAGCCAGAGTATTGGGTTGTTGAACTGCACAGTATGTGGAATTGCAGAATGACTCTTTTTTGGGAGAAGATGTGATTCAACAGTAATTATCACGGTTTTTAAAGGATGAGCAGTGTCTTGTACATCATTTCTCTTCTGAGGTGAACTGTTCCCAATGGTATCCCACATAGGGATTCTACTGTGACTAGAGTCCATTGTGTTAATAAGCCTTCAGACCCTACCACCCTGGTGTTCAACTGCCATGACAGTGTCTACCTTTTGAGAGCTTTCTACTCATGATATGTTCCTGGTATCTGTGCCATTGCTTCTGTGTTGGGTGTTTAGTGTTGCAAGAGCGCTATATATTCATAGATAGTAGCCCTTTCCTGCTCCCATAGGTTTCCTCGGTCCTTGAAAACTCACCCAATGCAAAAATGAATTTAGTCTGTGTCACCTGGGACTGAATAGCCACTCTGCACTATGAGTTTACTCTCTTTGGACTTCACTTCTTTTTTTTTTGGAGACACTTCCCCTAATAAATTGATATCTTTGGATTATAACTCCTGAACTGTTCTCGGCAGATGAAGAAAATAAAATGGTTTCTGATGCAAACAGTGTTTCTTGCAAATTCCCATCTAGTTACACATATTAGTCATATTTCTCATCACTATCTACATACAGTGATGGCTCCTCTCCTTCCCTCCCCCTGACTGGCATAGAATAAATCCTTTATGTGTCTCCCTGTCCCCTGGAAACTCAAAATGGCAGTTTAACTGCTTTTATTTCTACTTACTTGTGTTTGGTGACTCTTGCTAGGAGTTTGTTTGGATGTTGTTCCAAATACAAGACCTGAGAGTTTTCATCTCTGCTTCCTTTCCTGGTCCTGTTAGGAATTGGCCCACATGTGAGCTGTAAAGATATTGCTGGTGCTGTGCCCAGCAGCCATGATGTGCTTTCAAATGACTGTGTGTCTGACTTGTGTGTAAAATAGCTAGTCTAATAAACCACTGAAGGGCAAGTGGTTTGAAGTGGTCACTATGTACAGTAACTCCTCACTTAACGTTGTAGTTATGTTCCTGAAAAATGCAACTTTAAGTGAAACAACGTTAAACAATTCCAATTTTCCCATAAGATTTAATGTAAATGCGGGGGGTTAGGTTCCAAGGAAATTTTTTTGGGGCAGACAAAAGGCATTATATACTGTACAGTACAGTACTGTACTGTGGTTGGGAAGTGCCTCTGGCTTACCCCACACAGGCACAGCCCGCTGCAGGCGAGGACACTAGGAAACACCTTTGCAGCAGCAGCGGCAGCTTCCCCGGAGAAGAACAGGCTTGGACTTTGCCGGGAATGCTCCAGGCCCGCCTCTTTCTGTCCCCGCTCCACTCCAGGCCCACCTTTTCCCACCCCCACTTCACCTTCTATCCAGAGCATGCCACATCCCTCCCCGCCTAAGCTGTTTGGCGGCGCTTAGGACTTTATGGGAGGGAGAGGGAGGAGCGGAGATGCAGCGCTTCCCCACTCCTGCCCCTCCCTCCCAAAAAGTCCTAAGCGCGAAGTGCTGGGAGGGAGGGGGAGGAGCAGAGAAGCCCCACTTCTCCCCTTCCCTCCCAGAAAATCCTAAGCACCGCTAAACAGCTGTTTGGCGGTGGGGGAAGCGCTGGGAGGGAGGAGGAGGAGGCGGAGAAGCGGAACTTGTGCAATGCTCCCTTGTAAATTCACTGGTCTTCAACAGAATCTTACAAGCAGGCAGCTAAACGATGTTATAAGGAAGCATTGCACAACTTTAAACGAGCATGTTCCCTAATTGAGCAGGGACGTAACATTGAAACAACGTTAAGCGGGACGACGTTAAATGAGGAGTTACTGTAGGAAGCTCATTGCAATGTTTTTACCTGTCCTTTCCTTCCTAGTGAGCGCATGTTTGGCCAGATGCTGCTGACTGCACTCTGGTTGTACTTCTCTTTGAAAATGTTCAGTGGGTATACTTCCCACTTGTGTTTTGTATTTAAGTGTGCAGATGTTTTGAAAATACAGCTTAATGTGTAACTAAGAGCTTTTGCTGTATTAAATGTTGTTACTGTTGCTCTTTCTCTTTCCCTGCAATTCAGAAAAGCAACTTATACTGCAACGTAAAGATGAGAATAAAGGGAGTTAATAAAATGGAGATATTTTCTGTTTAAAGTAGGATTAAAGGTCTTGAACAAAAATGTATCAAAAAGTTAAACAACCTTTATTAATATGATTGCTAACTATTCCTCATATGTAACATCTCTAACAGTGCTATTCTGGATCTCTTTCCAAATGACAAATTGTAGTTTAAGTACAGTGTCAAATTAATGGTGATACAGGTGTAACTTGTCAGAACCAAAGCAAATTTGTGTAATTTACTTGAAATTATTGTGCGGGGCAGGGAGAGGGTAGTTCTGAAAGTTTGGGAAGAAAGTATGCCTTTGGTATAAAGATTTGAAAAGCTTTTAAATGGCAACCTTCTTAAAACTATTTCATTTCACATTAGTTTTCAGATGAATGTTAATACATCGTTTACTTTTCCTAAAATCCTGGTTTATGGGACTGAAAAATACCTCAAGTTCCAGGACAACTTTCCCATAGCATCTCTCCTTTCAATCTCTGTTAAGAGTTTAAATGTTGTAAGAATCATATTTACAGAGATAACCTATGGTTGTTAGGCTGGAGAGAGTGTTTACTTTGGTTCTCAGGTGATAAAGTTAATGGTTTTGTCCCATTATACAGTTTGGTATCTCTCAGGCAGAAGAGAACATTATCAATATTCTATTGCTTTAATAAAGGAATTTGTTATGAAACCAGGGTCCAGTAGGTGGTTGTCTTGTCATTTTCCTAAAACTTTTGTATGGTGCTTGCAGTTACATATGATTCCTATAATTTTAAAAGGTAATTGTTAAAGGTACACTGCCCGTTGGAGGAGGGGAAAAAAGTTAAAACTTCCATGTCTGCTGCTATATATGGAACATCTCTTCTGAGCACCACCACTTTCCTCATTTAATTCCTTCCAGAAGTCCCATTTTTTTCACAGTACTTACAAGATATTACATCATCTCAACTCTGTTTTTTTCATCTATTTATCTTAGGAGTGAATTGCTCGTTTGTTTGGAGAGAACGGGCATAAGGGTACTGGACATGACATTGGGGACTTGTGAGAGGGAACATGAGGAGCGTAGAGGTATGGACTTAACTGCTGGTGCACCCCCTTGTGGCTGGAAGTGGCATTGTAGGCTTCCGCCTCTGCCAACAGCTGCTTTGGCCCTGTGGTGGTCTGCCTCTTCTCATGACTCAGCCCTCTGTCCATGTCATGTTTAATCTGACCCCTTCCAGGGTAAACAGAGTCCAGTAAACTCAAAGAAATACAATATAACTCTTCTCCTCTGTCTGGGCTCACCCCCTGCAGACTCTTCACCCTTTTCCCAGGCTCTGCAGGATGCAGAGCAATGCATCCTAGGAGGCCCAGCTCCAAACTCAGTAGTCCTCCTCCCCCTTTCACCAGGGTGTTTCTGTACCACCTTTTCCAGTGAACAAGTAGGGAAACCCAGACCCTCCCTCTTCTCCAGGTCGCAGTCCAGGAACCTGTGGCAAGTAACTAATTTCTACTCACTCAGACTCCTCTCTACCTCCCTGGACGTCTTACTAACTTGGCCTGTCTTCAGGCCCTTTCCCATAGCCACACCGTGCGCATACTGGATCTAGATCTTTCTTCTACTTTCTAGCAACCAGAGGGGAACTGCAAAATTCTTCTCCTCTCTCCCTGTAACCCTCCTTCTCATCTTTCTTCCTTTATGCTTACCACCCAACTTCTCCCCCTGCTGAGCTTCATCTTCAATTTGGCCTGGCCCACCCTCCAGGTACCTTAATTGAACTTTCTAGCTCCAGTTAACCCTTTTAGTGCAAGTGTGAGTTATATATCCCATCAGAAGGAGGTTGAATGGTAGAGGGAGGAGGGGAATTTAAGTGTGTTTAGTATTTAGAAAACAAAACATTTAACTAATATGACATGTACCTATTTTCCCACTGATAGTTTTGCTTGCATGATATATCCTATACCCCCACGATTTGTCTTTATCTTTCAAGGGTAGGGACTCTTCAGGATAGGGACTATCTCTTCCTCTGTATTTGCAAAGTGGCCAGCATTTTTTGGTATTGCCACAGTATAAATAATAATAGACAATATAAATAGGATAGGCTAATTTCATTCCTAAATATCAACGATACAATGTTCAAAAAGATGGAAGCAAAACATGTATTCCAGGTTTATTCCAATTGGATGCCTACTGGAGAATATCCATTGTGTAATTAACTAATAAAAAAGAGATTCTGGTGCTAAGAAAATGTTAAAATTGGACACACAAAAAGCTTTAACACAGTGGAAGTGGATTTTTAAAGGCAGTAGTCAGGGTAGGGAACAGTATTTAGAAAGTATCTGATGAACTAGTTTTGTACTGTCAGTTATAAAAGTCAAGGCAGGAACTAATCCTTATTTTGCATTATTTCCTACTTGGGAAATCTTCAAAGATTTGTTAGGAATCGGTTTCTGCATTCTCTCATCTCTCCACTCTCCCAATATTCAGATGTGTTTCTAAACTCCATTTTTGCCGTGTTTTACAATACATGCTGTCTACAGAAGTAAGAACTTTGAAATAGAGACTCACCAGGGCAAGTGAGCAGCTTACTGTGAAGGGATCTATACCATCTTCCACAGAATCTAAACTTTCATTTTTTTCAAATAATGAAATTTCTAGCCGTTAAAGTTTTGAAGACATGTACTTTGCTAAACAGTACCAGAGTGAAATTAATAAGACTATGGTCAGTTTCACTACTACTATTTGGAAGACAGTGGACAGCAGTTAAATTGGTAAAAATAATGTTAATTTAATGCTGCTACTGCTTGAGGAAGCTCTGAGTAACAGCACAGGCAAGCACTGGGGTTATTCATTGGGAAGGAAGATTTTAAAAATAGTCTGGGAGAGTGACAGAGAAGTGGAGACATTTTCCCCTTATTCCTTGCAGGAGCTAGTAGTCTTTGAAAGGGAGAAGACACAGAAAGCTCCTTTTCTGTCTAAGATGAGAGTGGAGTTTCCAATCTATCAGACCCCCTACTAGTCAAAGGTTGATATGAAAGATAAAATGTCCAATCAGTGTCCAAAGACAACACCTTGGTAGAAATCACACCACCTATCCTTTTCAAGCTACTCTAGAAAGGCTTCTAACAATGGACCTCCCTGATGGACCCCTCCCTCCCCCGCTTACTTCTTCTCTTTGCCTCCTATCTTTTCATTTCCTCCTCACCCTACTCTAGTTTTCATATCTACCTGTGGGGAAGCAGGTTTATTGCTCTGACTAGTGCCTTGTATATCTCACACTCTGCTGAAGTACTTAATAAAATAGTCTTCCTTTTTTAAATTTTTTTTATTGATGATCTTGCCCAGCTAGTGTATGACAACCTGTTTAATTCAATGCAGTGTTGTTTCTTGCAAATGGGTTGTGATGTTCTTATTTGTTGCGCCAGCAAAGATTTGATTTGGGCGCTTGGGCTGGGTCAAAGTAACATGAGAGGGAGGAAGAGTCGGCACTTGCTTACAGGGTAGCAAGCAACCAGTCCATCAGCCCACAACGAGGCATATTTCCCACAGCAGCAGCCATCTGTTGTTTTTCAAAGTACCTCATTACCTCTTGGAGAATATCCCCAACGCTGTAGCCCTTCTTGGCTGCTTTTTCAGCCAACAGAGGAAGCTTCTTCAAATCCCCTTCATTTTCATTCATGAATGACAGGTTGGGCACGTTGAAGTGGGAAGCAGCCATCCACTGGAGGATAGCCTGGAGTTCTTTGTTCAGTAAGCTGCTGTTGGCATTCTGGTTGTTCACTATCACTTCAGAACCAGATGATGAACCTGATAACTGTTTTCCATTACCCTTGGATTGTGAAGTTCTCCTGGGTACTGCTGGCGTTTTTGAGGATGAAGCACCAAATGCATTTTGTTCATCCAACAGGTCACCTATAGCTAAATCTGGGCTGTTGTTTTTGGCCATGAATAGACATAACTTCATCACAGATTCCACCAGTTGATCAATAAATTGCTTGTTCACCTGATCCATATTGTCAGACTGATCCATAGATGAATTGGGCTGTTTAGATAAGGACTTTTTGCTGGACTTGCTATCAGTGGTGGCAGCATCTCTATAATTCCTGTTTGTTTCACTGGAATTGTCATCTATATTGAAACCAGCCTCACGTAAGACCTTCTGGATGATTGATAACAGGATACTTGATATGTCCCCCTTTTGGGAGTCAAGTTGTTGGTGGTCATTCTTTGCCCCTGAGTGCCTTGATCCAGCAGCCATTGAAAGGGACTTGGAACTATGGCTGCTCCCAGCCTTTTCAAAATGAGAATCACGAGAAACATATCCAAACGAAGTGGCGCCCGATTCACGTGCTGAGTCTTTGCCATTTGTCTGTTGTAATAGATGTTGTTGTATCAACATTAATGCAGTCACAATGAGGTCTTTTGCATACTTATCCATTGAGCAATGCTTTTCCGAAGCTTTGCTTGATGATGATTGACACTTGCCTGCTCCTCGGTCTTTGTCCTTCCCTTGATTATGCATTTCACTTTTCATTGCTGTAAATTGCATGCCTTGAGATTTGCTGTCTTGGGGGCCTGTTTTAAGTGATGTGTATGCTAGGCTTTGAGACCTAGACTGCTTATCATCCCCTGCTAGGGCTTTAAACAGGCGTTTCACCATTGCTTCCAAAATTTCAGTAGACTTTTGGCTTCCTAGGTTGAATAGATTCTTTTTCACCGTGGAAACGAAATCAGAGTCTGTCATGAGCACCCCTGTGACATTATGCAGATTTTTCATGGTTGAGTCTATCAAGTCTGATATGACATCTTTGGTATGTTTGAGGATTACTTTCTTCAAAACTACACAAGCTGGGGTTGTCTTACCATCCTTTCTTTGGACTTTCATGGTCTTCATGAATGAGAACATCATGTCTGAAGCAACCTGATTTGCATAAACCATTAACCCTTTGCTTACAGAAGTACCAGAATCATCCTGCCCAGACTGTTTTGCTTGCTGACACATTTGTTTATCTCCAGGCTTTCCTCCCTGTTTACAACCATTTTGATTAGACATCTCACCATAGAAGAGTGATGTTCTCTTAGAACCTGAAGTATCTTCCTTCTTGGTAGTCTTTTCTTGAGATGGTCTTGGGGATGGTAGTTTACCCTGGGGGTCCTGTGTGCTTGCTTCAACGGCTTCATTCACCATTTGTGATGCAATTTTGCTCACAGAACCACGGGAATTATTTTTCCCTTCACCAGCTGAACCATGAATCCCCTGACGTATAAACTTACTGGCAGTGCCTTCCAATTTATCTGTGATCTCTTTACGTGCCATTTGAACAACCAAAGAACAGAGCTTATTTACATAGTATGAAACATCATCTGGATCTCTCTTTCCCTTTTGGGCCCCGGCAGACTTTAAAGATGTGTCACTGTTCTGGGACAATGATGGATCATTGAAGGTTTCGCTAACTTTGCGTTTCTGAGGGGCATCTGAAGGGGTCAGCGCATGCTGGAATCCAACTGCATATTTCTGAAGGTCATTGTTGAGCCAGCTCACAACGCTGAGTTCATCAGTTGAACCTTGTTTGAAAAGACATACTGCTCCTTCAGTTTTAGAATGATCATGCTTCTCATTGTCCTTTATTACAATGACTTCTTTTTCCTCCAGATTTCCCAGATCAAGTTCATTTGAAGGTTCAGAGATGCTGCTGGACTGGCTAGCAGCTTTCTTTGCTTTTGAATCTTTGTCTTTTACATTCAGGCTGGAGACGTCTACAAAACAGATCACTTTCCGGTCCTGGTCCTTCTGTTCATCAGGGTTGTAGAGGTCTACTTTACACACACCTGCCTGACTGTGTAACCAGTCAACTTCCTGAGACATCTTTGCAGGTTGAGAATAGGACCGTACCCAGGACCGTAGAGTGTTCTTTTATCAGTTGGGCTGCTGTGATGACCCTGCCAGACTCGAGATGTTGCCTCCTCTCTCAGCTTTCCATGCTCTTCTACTGCCAGATGGGCTCTTCACCTGTGTTGACTCATGGTTTCTATAGCAGCAGTGACATCACAAAGAACCAGTTTCACTAACAACCAGTGATGTGTTAGCAATGCTTTAGCAGTGGGCTGCTATACATTTTTTTCCCCTTTAGCCTGTGTTAAATCTGTGTCCTTTGGGTTGGAGGGTGTTTTCCGATAGGTGGGCTGAGGGAATGGAGACTGTCTTTGTTTTCCATATAAACAAAAACATTTTTTCATAAACATAAACAAGGAGTCAGCACCACTTAACAAAGAAACTAGCATTAAACTGTGTTTTCTGGATATACAGTGAATATATTGATAGTATAAGACAGAGGGTTACCTTTTTATTAGAAGAGAGAGTTGGGAATGAAGATGGCGGTAGTCTCATGATGTTCTCCCTGAAGTGATGACATCACAAAGATCAGCGCTCACCAATAATACTTGAACAAAAAACCTCTAGACTTGAAAAGTGTCTTATTTCTCTTTTCATTCCCTGCTTTTTCTCTTCCCCACTTTTCCTTTTGTCTTCTTCCTTCCTTTTTCTCTTTATGACTAGCCTGTGTATCTTTCTTTTTCACTCTACTCTGAAATAAAATAAAATCTGTAAATCTAAGCACAGGCAGTGTGACTGAGATTATAAAACCAAATTAGCTCCTAACCCCCGTATTATAAGATGGTTGAAAAATCATAAAATCGTAGAAATTATATGTAGAAAAGACTTTTTGTCATCTGATCTATCTCTCTGCCAGTGCAGGATTGTTCCCTATAAAATATTTACCATAGGTATGTGAGATTAATGTTAAATCTCCCAGATGACATTTCTGTTCGTAGATTATTTCATACCTTGTAGCTCTGGAAAGGGTGGATGGTCTTGTAGTTAAATCACTGCACTGGTACTCAGGAGATTTAGGTTCAGTTCTCAGCTTTACCACAGATCTCCTGTTAAATAATGGGCAAGTCACTTAACCAGTCTGATTCTTAATTCCAAGTTCCCCATCTGTAAATTGGGGATGATAATTCTTCTTTTCTTTCACCTTTTGCCTGTCTTGTCTAGTAGGATAGTAAGCTCCAACTTGGGGCTGTGTCTTACTATGTATATGTACCATGCCTAGCACTATGGGACTCCAATTTAGGTTGGGTCCTCTAGGTATGATTATACTACAAATAATAATTACATACATCCATATCTGTGACTGTCTGCAGTTGAGTATTTTGTATAATATTCATCACTGCAGCAATTTTCCTTTCATTATGTGATTTTTTTTTCCAGCTCAGTTTGCCTTGTATAAAACATTTGTGCAGAAATATTGCCCAATATTTCACAACTACTTTCAGTGTATAGTACCAGATACCAACTAAATATGTAGATTATAGTTCATTTGACAGATAACAGGTGTAGATGATGCAGAAAAAGGGTTCACAGTGGGGTACCCTGGTCAAGTACAGGTAGTAGAGTAGTTTAGACCCAGGAGATAAAAAAATAAAAGCTTCCGTAAGAATTAAAAGCTGACAAAATTCTGGGACCACTAACATAAATGAATACTCTCTGAAATTAAATAATTTAAATTATCATTTATATTTTGAAGTAGTATTTTCTTTTTTCCTTTTCTTTGATACCTTAGTTCACTGGGTATGTGGAAAATGCCTCTCGTTGCCTGGTAACCATGCATATATCCATTTCAGGTTGATGTCAAACTGATAAAATTTGGTTGCCTGAAGCTGGGCACAGGTATCCAGGTAAAAGTGATCTAGTTGTTTGGGATACTGTGTTTAGTTCTCATAATGAATCTCAAAACAAATATCACAATAGCAGAAAGGGTTCAGAGATGGGCAACCAAATTGACTGCAGGCATGGAAATGCTTTTGGAAGGGTGAGAGATTGAAAAGTTTGGGATTGTTTAGAGGAGAATAGTAGAGAACGTGGAGATGTATAAAATAGTGAACTGTTTAGCAAAGATAAACTGGTCATCTGTTTATTCTTTCGCATAATATGTGAACAAGGAGACATTAGATGGAATTAAAAACAACACATTTGAAATAGGTATACGAAAATACTTCAAAATACTTCATTGAGGCTAAGGGCTTTATAGGATTCACAAAAGGATTGGATATTACAGGTAGGGATGTAATGTTGCCTATGATTAAGGTTGCATAAAACTTCCCATTGTAAGACCCTAGTTTCAGTTGCTTATAACTTTTGCGAAACTTTAACCATTTGAGCTGAAATTTTCCATGGTGTGTGTGTCTCGCTCTGTTGAAATTTCAGTCCAAACAGTAAAATAAATTCTTGAGAAATATTTTATTTGAGATGCTCTATAGTACACATGCTTTGGAGCAGGGACTTGAATGGAGGTAATCTTTATATCAGGGATGTACCTTTTGCTGTCCCTGTGAAAATCCACTCAAATTTGGCCAAAGTATAAGCCTTTGGAAAAATAATCAGTTTTCACGTTCTCACTAGAGACTTGCTAGAGCTTCTCAACTAAATTCCCCAAAGAGTCTCCTTGCTCCAAGCAGAGTTGAAGGGGCAAATCTGTACTGGGGTGTTGCTGTGGGCAGGGCTGGGTCCTGACACCACAACTCCTAAGTGTCTCAAATTGGGCTCCCAAACTTAATGGAAACTTTTCACTTAATCTCTCTGTGCCTCAGTTCCTCACCTGTAAAATGGGGATACCACCACCCCCTCACTTCACATGGGTGTTGTAAAGATTGATTAGTTATTTGTGAAGCATGCAGATATTATAGTGATGAACACCATAGAAAATCCCAGGAGGAAATTAATAATTCTGTCTTCAGAGCAGGGTTTGAATAGTGTGCAGTAACTAAGGCGTGGGGGCCACACAGTGAATAATGAGAAGAAGAAAAATATTGAAAGGCTGCTCATTAACTGAGTGCCATCTATCCTGTGCACTGAATGAAACAGGTTCCTGAAGAAAAATAGTATGTGGTCACGTAATTAGAGTGTATTGTTATGCATATGCACAAGAAGGCTGAATTAAGGTTGCAGTTCCGCAAATGTGGCATTTGCAGCATTGTGCTCCAGAATCCATCTTCATTTTTTTTAAATGGTTTCTATCCCTCGTGGTGGCAAAAATAGCAAATAGTTAAAGTCGATGCTTGTCTGATGCAGAGAGGCTGAAAAAATAGCTATGAGAAATGTGAACTGCCATTGGGTTACAGAACTATGACTGTTAATCTCAGTCAGGGTGCTATGGCCTCTATGATTCCATAGCCTTAGAGTCAGATATTTTTCCAAGATGCCGCAAAATTTGGCATTTTTGTCATGGAATTGGCCGCTTTGCTGCAGCCATGTGCCTGATGTACTATTCTGTCTCCCAGTCCTGCCTAGACCTTCCTGTAGCTGCCTCTTGATTTCTAGCTTTCCCTCTGGATTACAGAATACACTGCTTGCATTGTTGCATGTATCCAGGCAGCCAGAGATAGAGGAGACAGGTTAGTCCAGTTTACAATCTTGGAGCATTTGGCTGGGTTGCCTGGAGAATGGCACAGCAACTAACAATTGGAGAGTTGGAGAGGTGAGCTACTGAAGCTGGCTACCAACTCTCCCTTCTCCAGCACGAATTGCAGAGAAAAAGCTTCTGAGCTGGATTGCCTGGATAACATTGTGGGAGCTGAGATCTGTGCAGAGACAGGGCTACCTAGAGAACATAACAGAAAAATCCATTGTAAAAAATAATCATTTTGACAACAATCATTGACTAATTTAATGTTTCATGAGACATAGTTGTGTATATTGTGGTTTGGGGTGGGAATAAAGGGTATTTCATTATGACAGAATTTAAGGGTGCTTTCAGAAGAATATGGTCTTGTTGTGTGACACAGGACCCTGACTAAAGTTAAACAACCTCTCTTAATATACACAAGTTGGTGATTGCATCGTTACAGTATCAAGAAAATGCAGTAATGTATCTCTTTAAATTGTAAAGAAACAGCAATTTTGGAGCAATTTGTCAGACTCCAAATCAAATTAGAGTAAAGTTGTTTTCCAAACATTACAGTTTCTTTTCAAAAGACTGGAAAGAATGGAGGCCTTTGCCATAAAGCTTTTAAAGATCAGCACTTTGAAGATATTTCCTTTGTCATCAGATTAAAGCTGAATTGAATGGTAGTCGTCTTCGAGTGATTGTTCACGTCCATTACACATTAGGTGCGCGCGTCGCGTGCACGGACGTCGGAAACTTTTTCCCTTAGCGGCTGCTGTCGGGCCGGCAGGGGAGCCCCGCCAGAGTGGCGCCTCATGCTGGAGCATATTTACCCCTACTGACCCGACCCCCCTTCAGTTCCTTCTTACCATCTGTGACAGCGTTGAAACAGCTCTCTATCTCTCACTTGCGGGTGTCCCTTAGCATAGTTATCAGTAGTTAGTAATTATCAGTAGTTAGCACTTCTTAATAATAGATAGTTAAGCTTTCTTTGTTTAGGTGTTGGAAGTTGTCTCCAGCACCAGCCCTGGGCTGCGGGGCATGCTGCAGGCCCAAGGCTTTAAGGCTTGCGCCATGTGCCGCGAGCCTATGCCAATTAGTGACCCCCAGGACTTGTGTCTCCGTTGTCCTCGGCGCTGGTGTCCTCGGTGCGGAGTACCCTGGCGTCAGTTCGCAATCCGGCACTGGTGGGGCACCGCAAGCATGCCACACCGAGGCAACAAGAAAAACCCCGGCACGGTTCGACCTCACCGGTACGGTTGAAGGGCCAGCCTACAAGCCGAGGGCGCTCCCCACGTAAGAAGCCGGCACCGCCCAAGCAAATAAGCGCTCAAAAGGGAAGCGTTGCCCCAGGGCATGCTCCAGCTCTGGTGGCTCCGTCGCTGAAGAGCCCGTTGAGCCCCGGGCTAAGCGCCTTGAGAGCGGAGGAAGGGCTGGAGTTGCTCCTAGAACAGCCCTCCACACCAGACACCTTTGAGGTGGCAAAGGACCTCATTCAGTTGTTGGTGGCAAGCCCCCTCCCTGCCAAAGAGAAGCCTCTGTCTCCGTCTCCTAGCGTGCCGTCAAGAGGCAAGCCAGCAATGGTGCGCTGATCGAGGTCACCAGCCCAGCACCGCTTCCGGCGTCAGTCCTGGTCGAGCTTAGCCTCTGCAGATTCCCAGTTGCCCCTGACCCAGCGGGACTTGAGGGTACCTGATCCCAGCCAGCATATGGCACCGGCCCCGCCAGGGCACCGCTCCCTGGCGCCATCGCCGGGCTGGCTCCGAGGCGACACAAAATCGAAGTCTCCGGCCCGAGCAGAAGCCAACGATCCCGGTCCCGGGAGTATCAGTACTGGTCCCGGTCCCGGTCGGCAAGGAGCCGTTCTCCAGCCCCCCGGCGGCACCGTTCTACGGCACCACCTTGGCCTTCCAGGTTGGCATCCTTGGAATCCGAGGTGGACTCAGGCTGCTCCAGTTATGCCCGCAGGGCACCGGCGAGCAAGGAGCCTCAAGCCCCATGGTATCCCCAATGGGGCCTGCCGGGGCAGTGGCCCTTTTGGACACCATGGGCCTATCACCAACAGCAGGGGCCCTCCTCCACAGCCTCGAGATCCGGCTATTCGGTGCATCGGTCCCGGTCCCCACACAGGCACCCCTCCGCGCCCAAGGAGGCCACGGTATCCAGGCCACCAGACGCTTCTCCGGAACACAGGAGAGTGGAAGCGGCACCAAGCCCGGAGCCGTTCCAGAGGCAGGCAGGCACGACCCAGAGGAGCCCCCAGCATGCGAGGAAGGACAAGAAGGGCTGGAAGACAAGATGCAGAAGGCCCTCACCTCTTCGTCATCCCCAGATGAAGCCGTGGCGGGCACCGCGGTGTCGGGGCCTCCTCCGATAGACCACAGAGCGCACCAGGAGCTGCGCCGCAGGGTAGCCCAGAACTTGGGCCTACAGGCGGAGGAAGTAGTAGAGCAGGAGGATCCTATGGTGGACATCTTAAGCCCCAAGGGCCCCTCCAGAATTGCTCTCCCGCTCATAAAGACAATCCAGTCCAACTACAAGACGGTCTGGCAAACCCCGGCCTCTAGCGCGCCAACAGCAAAAGGCGTAGAGTGGAAGTACTTTGCCCCTTCCAAGGGATACGACTTCCTCTTTTGTCACCCGGTCCCCTGTTCGCTGGTCGTCTCAGCAGTCAATGAACGGGAACGACATGATCAGCAAGCCCCGGCTCCTAAGGCCAAGGAGGCTAAACATCTAGACCTATTCGGCAAGAAGGTCTATTCCTCTGGGGGCCTCCAGTTGAGGATCTTGAACCAGCAGGCGATCCTGAACAGACACAATTTTAATTCTTGGACGGCAGTTTCCAAATTTAAAGACTCCTTGCCCCAGGGCTCTTAGCCTGAGTTTGCGGCCCTCGTGGATGAAGGAAAGGCGGTAGCCAAGACTTCTCTGCAGGCCTCTCTCGACTCGGCGGATGCAGCAGCCAGAACAATCGCCTCAGGCGTGATGATGAGGCACTCAGCGTGGCTGCAGGCTTCAGGCCTTCTGCCAGAGGTCCAGAATACCCTTCAGGACCTCCCCTTCAAAGGGTCTGGTCTCTTTTCGGACCAAACGGATGGCAGGCTGCATAGCCTCAAAGACTCCCGGGCAACCCTCAAGTCGTTGGGAATGCACACCCCGGGGACGCAGAGGAAGCCCTTCAAGCCCCAGCCGCCTCAGCAAAGACAATACCAGCCCCGCCCTAGGCAGGAGCCATATCGTAGGAGAGGCAGAGACAACAGGCGGAGGCGGAACAACACGCCTAACCAAGGCCAGGGCCAGGGAAAGCCGCAACCCAGCAACAAGCAAGGGTTTTGAAGGTGCGCTCGAGGACAGCGTACCCAGCGAGTTACCGGATCTTTCCCTATGTTTCCTGAACCGCTTGTCCCGCTTCTACCATGCATGGTCCTGTATAACATCAGACCGTTGGGTCTTACGCACGGTACAAGTGGGATACACGCTTCAGTTCTCCTCCTTCCCTCCCTCCCACCCCCCTTCCCCGTCCCTCTTCAGGGACCCCTTTCATGAGCAACTCCTTATGCAGGAGGTACAGACGCTCCTCGAGGTGGGGGTAGTAGAAGAGGTCCCTCGGGATCTAAGGGGGAAAGGGTTTTACTCCCGTTATTTTCTTATTCCCAAAGCAAAGGGGGGTCTTTGACCCACTTTAGACCTGCGCGGACTCAACAAATTCATAGTCAAGGTCCGCTTCCGCATGGTCTCCCTAGGCACTATTATTCTGTCCCTGGATCCGGGGGATTGGTACGCTGCCCTCGACATAAAAGATGCGTACTTTCACGTCGCTATTCATCCTGCTCACCGGCGGTTCCTGCGGTTCACCATAACCCAGCACCGTTACCAGTTTACGGTTCTACCCTTCGGGCTGGCGGCAGCCCCCCACATGTTCATAAAATGCATGTCAGTAGTGGCAGCCTTTCTACGAAAAAGGAGAATTTGAGTATACCCGTACCTAGACGACTGGCTTCTCGCGGGTCGGTCCGAGGAGGAAGTCCGTTCCCATGTGGCGGTGGCACTGGACGTATTCCGCAGGCTAGGCCTTCTAGTCAACGTGCCCAAGTCCTCCTTGATACCTACGCAAAGGCTGGAGTTCATTGGGGCAGTCCTGGATTTGTACAGTCATAAGCGAGCCTCCCAGAATCCAGATTTCTGGCCATCCAGCATGCCATAGACTCAATGCTGAGGTTCCCCACAACCACGGCCAGATGCTGCCTGCAGCTCCTAGGACACATGGTGGCATGTACCCACATAGTCAAACACACTCGACTGCTGCTCAGGACTTTGCAATTGTGGCTAGCCCGGTCATATCTACCTTGTAGTGACAATCCCTGCCCAGGTGTTGGACTCCCTGCGTTGGTGGCTCAACCAGCAGGTAGTTTGCGAAGGGATCCCCTTCGCCGCACCGCAACCCACACTGACGCTGGTAACAGACGCGTCAGACCTCAGCTGGGGAGCGCACTTGGGGGACCTACGGATGCAAGGCTTGTGGTCCAAGGACGAAATGTTGCTCCACATCAATGTGAAGGAGCTCAGGGCGGTTCGCCTAGCCTGCCAAACCTTTCACGCTGCTTTAGAAGGTCACAGCGTGACAGTTCTGACAGACAACACTACCGCCATGTTCTACATAAACAAGCAGGGTGGAGCCCGATCCTCTCCCCTTCTCCTATGGGACTTTTGTATAGCCCGCTCAGTATACCTCGTAGCGTCATACCTCCCGGGGGAGCGGAACGAGCTGGTGGACCACCTCAGCAGGTCGTACCGCATGCACGAATGGTCGATGCGACCAGATGTCTTGCAGTCGATCTTCCAGAAGTGGGGATTTCCCCAAATGGACCTCTTTGCCACCAGGGACAACAGTCAATGCCCGCAGTTTTGCTCTTTCCAAAACCACAGTCCGGGCTCGGTCGCAGATGCCTTTGCGAGCCCTTGGAGCAGGAGCCTGAAGTATGCCTTTCCACCGCTCCCGCTCATCCACAGAGTTCTCCTCAAAGTTCGCAGAGACAAGGCGGTGATGATTCTCATCGCTCCAGCTTGGCCCCACCAACACTGGTTTATGACTTTGCTGGAGCTGTCAATAGCCGACCCGATTGCCCTGCCCCTGCACCAAGATCTCATCACGCAGGACCGCGGGCGCCTGCCCCACCCGAACCTGCAGTCTCTGCATCTCATGGCATGGAAACTCTGTGGTTGAACGCGATGGAGAGCCAGTGCTCTCTTCAGGTGTGACAAATTCTCCTCGGCAGTAGGAAACCTTCCACTATGTCAACATACCTCCCTAAGTGGAAGAGATTCTCCTGCTGGTGTGAACCAAAGCATATACAGCCGCTTCAGGCCTCCATTCCAGTTATCCTGGAATACCTGCTGCACCTTAAACATCAAGGTCTCGTCCCCTCCTCAATTAGAGTGCATCTGGCCGCCATTTCGGCGTTCCACCCAGGGGAGTCGGGGCATTCTGTGTTTTCCAACCCCATGGTAGCCCGGTTTCTCAAGGGGCTGGAGATGGTGTTTCCCTACTCACGCCCTCTGGTCCCTCCCTGGAACCTTAACCTGGTCCTGACCAAGCTCATGGGACCCCCTTTCGAGCCCCTAGCCTCTTGCTCTTTCACTCATCTCTCCTGGAAGGTGGCGTTTTTGGTGGCCATTATGTCCGCAAGGAGGGTGTCTGAGTTGAGGGCCCTCACCTTGGAGCCCCCTTATATAGTTTTTTATAAGGACAAAGTGCAACTTAGGCCACACCCTAAATTCCTCCCTAAAGTAGTCTCGCAATTTCATATGGGACAGGACATTTGTTTGCCAGTGTTCTTTCCCAAACCACACACGGACCCGAGTCACCGTAGCCTACATACTCTGGATGTCCATAGGGCCCTGGCATTCTATCTGGAGCGAACTAGACCTTTCCGCAAGTCGAGACAGTTGTTCGTTGCCATTGCGGAGAGAATGAAAGGACTCCCTGTCTTGGCGCAGCGGATATCGTCATGGATTGTAGATTGCATCCGCACGTGCTATGAACTCGCCAAGGTGCCGGCCCCGGCGATCACGGCTCACTCGACTAGGGCTCAAGCGTCCTCAGCAGCTTTCCTGGCGCAGGTTCCACTTCAGGAGATCTGTAAAGCAGCCACCTGGTCATCGGTGCACACATTCACAGCCCACTACGCAGTCCATCAACAGGCCAGAGAGGACGCGGCAGTCGGCAGGGCTGTGCTTCAATCAATTGTTCCATGACTCCTACCCTCCTCCTATGGTAAGCTTGTGAGTCACCTAATGTGTAATGGACGTGAACAATCACTCGAAGAAGAAAAAACGGTTACCTACCTTTTCGTAACTGTTCTTCAAGATGTGTTGTTCACGTCCATTACACTTCCCACCCTCCTTCCCCTCTGTCGGAGTCTCCGGCAAGAACGACCGAAGGGGGGTTGGGTTGGCAGGGATATATATGCACCAGCATGAGGCGCCACTCTGACGGGGCTCCCGTGCCGGCCCGACGAGAGCCGCTAAGGGGGAAAGTTTCCGATGTCCGTGCACGCGGCGCGCGCACACCTAATGTGTAATGGACGTGAACAACACATCTCGAAGAACAACAGTTACGAAAAGGTAGGTAACCGTTTTTTTTTTACTTACTTGAAATTATGGGATTTGTAAAATACCTTGATACTAACTTGTGTAGTTTATTTATTTATTTATTTTACAGATCTTGGTATCATTTGATGAAATGCATCATATAAAGTCAATAATTATTATTGTCTTTGTCTTTAATGTATTAGATTTCTATCTATACTTTTCATATTTGGTTCTTTTCTCAGGTTCAGAACTTAACATTGCGCAGTCAGAAGTTGGGCGTATTGTGTAGTTCACAGAATGGCCCACCAAAGAGCAGTAGTCAAACTCAGTCATTGGCTCTATGTACTAATAAAACTGTAACTGGTACCAAGGCCAGCCAACCGGATTCTCCAGACAGCAACAGAAAAGGAGAGAGCCCAACGTCTGAATGTCGAAGTACATCTGTCACACGGACATCAAGTATACATCAGTTAATAGCACCAGGTGCGATGAATCTTTAGCTTTAAAAAGGTTGTTCAAGTTTATCCTGTCATTTATAGCCCACAAACAAGTTTCTAATGCCTCAAATATTCATTGAATGTTTGAGGTCTTAAATCATTTGGAAATAAATAATTATTTTCAGTGGTGCTTAAAATATGTGTATCTTAGAATTCTCTATGCCTTCACAGAGAAGGGCAGGAGAGAGAGAAAAGAATTCCAAAAGGAGTGTGTGTGTGTCTGTGTGTTGTCCAGAGTGGTGGTAGTTACGATATTTCGGTTGCATTAGCACCCAAAGGCCCAGTCATGATCAGGACACCATTGTGCTCAACAGTGCATAAACTTCATAGGTAGACCTCTCCCTGCCTCAGAGAGTTTATAATCTAGTTTACAAGAAGTCAAGAAAATGAGTGTGACAAACAAAAGGAAAAAAAGTGGGGAGCTAGAGGATGAGATTAACCAAGCTAAGACTATGCACTTAGGTTGGCTATTGAATAATTTAATAATTCCTGCTGGTTCAAAGAGTAGAAATTTTGCCGTGGTAAGTGGGCTGAGTAGGGCTGGTGAGCCCGATCTGCTTAATTTCAGGCTTCGAGAGAGAGAGGCTGCAAGGCAGACAGCTCTTGAATTTTTTACCCCCATTGTTGTCAATCAGGAAAGTAATCCATCCCCTACTTTAAAAAAAAATAGCTATCAAATGATAATTATTTTTCAAATGAAAGAGAAAACAGGTAGGACTGGGAAGAGGGATGGAGAAAAGGAAGGGTATGCCCCAGAGGAAAATCTCAGGCATTTCAATTTCCCATTATAGGCAGTTATGACAAGGAGTCACTGGCTCCTTTGGGAGGAAGGGAAGTACATCTCTGAAAATGAGACCACTTTTTAGGTTCCTAATTATTTATTAGTTGCATAACTTTAGGCACTTAGTTTTTACAGGTTTAGTCTAAATGTTCTAATTTAAAACTTTTTGAGCCCATTATTTTAAAAAAAATATTTTTAAATTGCACTGCCGACATAAAATTAGAAATTTTAATCCAACCTTATTGACTCTAAAATACTTACCTCTTTTATATTATAACTATTTTAAAGCAGGCAAATGCCGTTCTTTTCAAAGTTGAAGGTAGTATTTTTTTAACTAAAAGAAGTCTTATTAACAATAGTCTTAGAACTGGTGGCAGAAAGATAGATGTCGTTCTCTAGAAGCATTTATGTATCTAAAACAAGCATGTTTTGTTTAATTGTTCAATGCTGTATTTCACTTTGGAATTTACTAAAATAAATGCATTCCATTCATGTGTTATATTTGAGACACTGTATATGGTTGAAGAGGGTATTTTCTAAGGCATTTCTAAGTTGTGCTCGTCTGAAAGGCTTGGTCAAGTTCTGTGCTGACTTTAGTCATCTGATGTGAAAATTTTCCTCATTTAAACATTTATTGTAATGTTCTTTGAACTTAAGTAAACAAATACTAATTGTCATTTTTTCCCCCTCACAGCTTCATATTCTGCAATTCAACCTCATTCTCTAATAAAACATCAGCAGATACCTCTTCATTCACCACCTCCAAAGATTTCCCATCATCAGCTGATATTACAACAGCAGCAAGTTCAGCCAATCACACTTCAGACTCCTCTTAATCAGGAACCACCTCCATCACAACACTATGTTCCACTCCAAAGCCATGGTCTTCCTCCAGTTCCCAATAGTGTCCAGTCACAACATTGCTCACCTGTTCACATCCATCCTCCTCCTTTAACAATATCTCCTACTCCATCCTCGTCAGCTCAGCAGTCAGTAGTGGTGTCTCCTACACCTGCTCATTCACCTAGTCAGTCGCCCACCATAATAATTCATCCACAAGCACTTATTCAGTCACAACCACATCCTCTTATGCCATCAGCTCTACAGTCGGAGCCGAACCCACAGCAGCCCACTACTAGTCAAGTACGACCAGTAGCACAACAGCTTAATCTTCCATCCCATCTTACAGTTCCACCTTCCCCAGTAGTACACATTGGACCAGTAGATCAGCCGAACTTGATGTCCCCGGGCCAGCAGACAGTGTCTCCAACACCACACCAGCAATATCCAACCTTACAGTCCGTGCCAATCCCAATTGCAACCCCTCCACAGCTGTCAACATCTCCAACCCAGATTCAACAACTGCCCTTGCAGTCTGTGCAATCTTTACAAATGCAGCCTGAAATTCTATCCCAGGGCCAGGTTTTGGTGCAAAATACTTTGGTTTCTGAGGAGGAGCTTCCTGCTGCAGAAGCTTTGGTCCAGCTGCCATTTCAGACTCTTCCGCCACCACAGACTGTTGCAGTAAACCTTCAAGTACAACCATCGGTACCTGTTGAAACCCCTGTGGTAAGCCCTCAGAAATTTTCTTTTTGGTTTTGATATTTAACTAAAAGTGAAAAACCCTTTCTCCAACAACATTCTATTACGACCGTAGATGACACAAATCTCTTGTGTGTGTAAGGAAAGAAGAATCTGTTCTCAAAATCATTTACAGGTTTGGTAAAACTGGCATTGCTGCATGGCATCTGAACAAAGTGATGTGTTGAAAAGCTGGCTCCCAGTCTGACACTCATTTTATTGCTGGATAAGCAAGTAATATTACTATCTTTGCAGAACTGACTTTTCCATTTTGAAACTGTATCCTTTGAAGAAAATGTTTTGTTGTTCTTCAAAACCAAGTGAAAACTGAGAGAAGTCCAGGAATACGAGCCAAATGCCATACAGCCTTTTGGGGCATATTCTCCATCCTACCCCAAATTCCACTTGAGTGCATTTGAAGGAGGTGGAGGGACACCGAGAACTGCACAGGAGCTGCTGTAACTTACACCACTGACATAAAATCCCTCAGGGAATCAGTAGCTCCACCATACCCGTGGAATGTCATTAACATAATCCCTTCTTCCCCTTATGCGAGGGTGAGGAACAGTTGGTGCAAGAGCTGCCTCCACCAGGTTTATGCCAGTGGAAAGTTCCCCTCTGGACTATGAAATCTTGGCCCTCTATATTAAATACAGTGCAATTTTAAATATTCAAATAGATTTGTCTAATCAAGGCTTTGGGAATTTTCAGGGAACATAAGAGGAAGTTATGGGTAACTGAATTTTGGATAGTTCAGTTGGTAGTGTAACTGAAAAGCCTCTCCACCAAGAGAGATTTAGGGAATGTTTATGCCCCCTTTGTGTTTACAGCCACTGCCCTAACCAAGTAGTTCTTTGCTAGTCTTAGCTCTTATTATTTTTTAGTTGTTGTTTTCAGTTGTGGCTCACTCATTTTGAGCTTGATTCAGCAAAGCACTTAAGAATGTGCTTAACAGTAAGCATGAGTAGTCCCATTGAAGACAGTGGAATTACTCACATGTTTAAAGATGAGACCATGCCTAAGTGTTTTGCTGGATTAGAGCCTTTGTCATCTGATTTTCCTGATTTGCGCCTACTTGACAGCTCCTACTGCTATCATAATTAAAACACTTGCTCATTCACTCACTTACTATCCACCCATGCATTTCCATTGATTTTTCACTCATTCACACCTACAAAATATTCTTTTTCATTCAGGCATCTTTTCTTATTTATTCATAAATACATTTATTTCTTCACACACTATATGTTCTTTGTGGTGTTACATGTGTCCATCTATTAAATATTGAGAGGGTGGTGTTATGTTTCAAACTGGTATCCTTAGAAATATTAAACAGGTGAGGATTTACACCAAAAAGAGCATCAAAGGTGAAAAACTAAGAATGGAAGTCAAGTCAAACATCTATGCTTACCAGTACACATAAGGAAAATAAATAAGCCCTCTATGCTCATATAATGGTGGAGGAGGGAAGATAATTTAGAGAAGGTTTATTAGATAAATAATGTTCCTAAGCTTATTTAGACTTGAAACAAATGGTGAAAATGCATAAGGGAAACACTGTGACAATCTTCATTACCTTTTAAATATTATGTGTAAGAGAGGCAGAGTTATAAATCACTGTTCAGCCAGCCAGCCACCTGGGATCATCCCCAATGAGCTTGTGAAAAATATTTGACTTGAACCAGAATTGTGTTTAATTTCTTTGGATTGTACAAGATTAGATTTCAATATACATAACAAAAATAAGATGTCCCACCTCTGTCCCCGCCCCAGCTTCCTATTTTCTGACCAGCTGTTTTTCAGTAGGGGTCTCTTGTATCCATCACAGCTTGAGTTCTGATGGGCCAGCAATTTAACTGTATCTGTTCCAAAGTACATTTCCAAAGAGGATTAGTGCTACTGTAATTAGGGCTGTCAAGCGATTTTAAAAAATTAATTGCACTGTTAAACAATAATAGAATACCATTTATTTAAATATTTTTGGATGTTTTCTACATTTTCAAATATATTCATTTCAGTTACAACACAGAATACAAAGTGTACAGTGCTCACTTTATATTTATTTTTTATTACAAATATTTGCACTGTAAAAAACAAAAGAAATAGTATTTTTCAGTTCATCTAATACAAGTACTGTAGTGCAAACTCTTTATCATGAAAGTTGAACTTACAAATGTAGAATTATGTACCAAAAAAACCTCCATTCAAAAATAAAACAATGTAAAACTTTAGAGCCTACAAGTCCACTCAGTCCCACTTCAGCCTATCGCTCAGACAAACAAGTTTAGTTACAATTTGCTGCCCGCTTCTTGTTTACATGTCACCTGAAAGTGAGAACAGGCATTGACATGTCACTTTTGTAGCCAGCGTCGCAAGATATTTACATGCCAGATGTGCTAAAGATTCATATGTCCCTTGATGCTTCAACCATCATTCCAGAGGACATGCGTCCATGCTGATGACAGGTTCTGCTCAATAACGAAAAAAATCTACATTTGTAAGTTACACTTTCACGAGAAAGAGATTCCACTACAGTACTTGTATGAGGTGAATTGAAAAATACTATTTCTTTTGTTTATCATTTTTACAGTGCAAATATTTGAAATAAAAATAATATAAAGTGAGTACTGTACACTTTGTTTTCTGTGTTGTAATAGAAATCAATATATTTGAAAACGTAGAAAAACATCCAAAAATATTTAATAAATGTCAATTGGTGTTCTATTGTTTAACAGTCCGATTAATCGTGATTCATTTTTTTGAGTTAATTGCCTGAGTTAACTGCGATTAATCGACAGTCCTAACTGTAATGTGAACAAGATTATGTATTATTTACTTCTGATCTTTTATTCTGATGTATTCAGACATGTATTATTTATACCGTGAACTTTGTCTAAATTCTTTCCCTCTTCCCTGCCCACAAATATTTGGAAACTATATGCATTTTTCTTACAGACCTTTTATGTGGAAAAGGACTATTATCTGTCTGTATGACCGTGCTTAATATTCCTGAAGCCAGAACGGGGGCATCAGACTCCTTCCATGGGGAGGGCTGAATTCTATTTTTAATTATAATCTGTGGGCCAGAGTATACATTTAGGACTGTATACTGCCATCAGTGGAACTCCTTGATGTAAATGGAAGGTTTGCACAAAGAGCAAGTGTAGAATATGACCTTTATATATAGCATTAAACTTTTAGGACTGAGGAGGGCCACCAATTATCATTATTTATTATGTATTCAGGACTACCAGTGTTCCTTCCTTTTTGTTTCTCTATCTTCTCTATCCTCCTGGGTTTTTTTGTTTGTTTGTTTGTTTTGTTCTTTCTCTCTTCTCCATCTGCAACTCCGTCTCTCTTTCTTCCTTCTGGATTTTCATCTCTGCAGCAACTCTCAATTCTACCCTCATGATCTTCACTCTCACCATCTACTAAAATGATCAGTTGTGAAATAGCTAATACTGACATTTAAAGCATCATCATCATTAGGCTTTAGACATAACACACCAATGAGATTAATGGGGCAGGGGAATTTCAGAGGCTTTGTTTCAGGCTGTCACCCAACTGAGGAAAACACTACTGTAGTTATTGTTTCATATGCATTTGGAAGATAATGTTAATCCCGGTCCCCTGTTAGTTTAGGCAGGGACAAGGCCCGCAGATGGAAGCAAGGTGTCTCTTGACAGCTTGGTGTTGAACTCCCATATCTGCTGACTGTCAGTAAATCAGTAAATCACTTCCATTTCCATTATAGTTTTGGAGAAAATCATTTATAACAACTTTAGCTGATAAACTTGGCATGTTCTCTTGAAATCCTTGTTTTGCTTACTGTAGTATGCAGCTGTATGAAAAGGAAAGCACTCTGGTGTTTGCACATAACTTTGGAGATCTTGTACATTAAAGACTCCAAACTGAAGTGATTCTTGCTCTCAGTTCAGAAATACTAATTGTAAAATATAACATCCCCTATGAACATGAAGCCTTTTTTATGGGATACTGTGAATCTCTGTATGTTTACTGAAAAGGTATAATTTGTAAACTCTACCTAAAATTGTATCCAAAAAAATGACATTAAAAGAATGTTAAGTTTGCAAAGTCAAATACTCAAAAGTTAGAAAATGGCAGAATTAAGGTTGCCTGTGCCACCTTTAATTTGACCCCTTTGTGTGATAGTCTTTAATGGAATGATCTCACGTTTTTCCCATAGGACCCCTCCTTTTCTATGCATCCTGAACGCCAGCAGGGCGAGCATTGTGAGCACAGGAGAGATAGTTATCCTGCTCTCTGTTCTTGTGCCCGGTGCCCCAACAGCTGGGAGGAGAAATTGATGGGAAGGTCTCACTCAGACGCTGCAGACCCAGGATGGAGCATGCTCAGTACAGACAGAATCTTCAGAGAATTTAGCTGCCTAACTCTTAACAAAACTCCACTGGTCATGTGCGAACTGCAATTTTCAGAAGTTTATAACTTGACCAAATTTGGGTGGATTTTCATGAGGATGGTAAAAGTCATGTCCCTCATTCCTGGGTGACCCCGCCTCCAAATTTCAAGTACTTCTGGTACAAAGCATGGGGATGCTAGAACTTCTCAGTGAAACAGTTGTAAGATTTTCTTTTAACACGGGCAAAACATTGCATTTTCCCTTAAACTCATTCTGAGAAATAGGTGAACAGTGTTTGCTGAAAGTTTCCAAAAACATTCGGTCTGAGGCAGACACACCTGGCACATTAAATTTCAGCTGAAACAATTAGTTTGGCAAAGTTATAAACAAATGAAAATAGGGATCTTATAATGTAAAGTGTTGCGACTTCAATCCATGTCCTCTTTACTGAGATGGCCATTCTGTTTTATTGCTTAAATCTAGTGGTAGTCTTTAAATATCTATAATAAAACATGGAAGACTAGAGAGATTAGAGATGGGGAGGGCCAGTTAAGTTCTCGGGACCACCTGTCTGTGAAGAGAATGGTACATGTCTTAGAATTTGGCTGATATTACAAATGCTGTAGTTTTGTTCTCATTATTACTATGTCATCAGAATCCAATCATGGATAGATGGGGCTAAGGGGTGTCTGTAGTGTGGAAAAATTGAATTATATTATTAACAGGTGATAATATATTTTTAAAAATCAATTGGCAATTTGTTTGTCAAGATTACATTCATGTATCTGTTTTGGGGTGTTATGGTAGAATGGAAATCTTTCTTAAAGCAATGATCTGTTCAATGCAGATTTACCAAGTGGAGAACGTGTGTGAGGAAGAGATGCCAGAGGAGTCTGAATGCGTCCGTATGGTTAGAACTCCTACCCCACCAACCTTGTCTCCACCAGTCATAACCTTAGGGAATGGCGAGGAGCTTGCTTCAGAGGCGCCTTTGTCAGGTGAGCACAACTGCAGAGACTGGTGGAATTAGGTCAGCTTTTCTGCCTGAATCTCTTTCTGATCAGGTACTTTTCCTAGCTTGAAATGTTTAAAGCAAAAGTATGTGACTTTCACCTGTTTTTATGGTTTAATGGGATAGTTCTCCAAGTTAATGAAGCTTCATGAAATATACTAGAAAGCAGGATGATAGAATGATGTATTCAGTTATAAAGAAATATATGAAAAATTATTTAATAGTAAGAAAGCTATTTATATAGTGAGAATATGTTTTTTTGATTAATTTTAATTGATTTTTATATTAAAAACAAACAAAGATAAATGACTTGCAGCTTGTATATCATTTGACCTCTTAGACACAAGGTCTTTGTGGCAGCGACTCTGCTTCCATATGTGTTTGTATAGCACCTAGCAAATGGAACACCGATCTTGATTGGGGCCCACAGGCACTACCACAATTAATTAATTAATAACAGTAGCAATCTTCATTGGTTTGTGAACTGCCCCCAAAACACTGCAGCCCTGATCATACAAGCTGATCTTCTTACAGGATCGAGGTCTCTAGTTGGAAAATGCTATATGGCTATCAGCTGCATTGTAATTATTCCAGTTCACTTCATTTTTTGGTAGGCCATGAGAATGGCGTATTGTGAGACAAAAGCAACCAGTAAATAATTTATTTAGTTTAATTATAGAGAATTTACTTTGTCTGTTGCACTAGGGCCTGATCCTGCAGATAGATAAGTACTCCTATGAGGTGCTGAGTACCCTCAATTCCTTTCTAAATCAGGGAGAGTTCAAAGCATTTTGAACATCACAGTAGGTGCTCAGCACATTGTAGGATCAGGTCCTGGAATAGAACAGGGAGAAGAAGGCATAAGAAAGTCTCTTCCTTCAGATAGCAAGACAGGATTTATTGATTGCATTCACATGCCAGGAGAGAATGCTGACTGATATCAGGATCAGTTACTGTATATACTCAGTCAAAAGTAAATACTAGCCAACATCAGGTACAAGTATACTTTACTCCTATCTTATCCCAGGCCTTCATTTGTTTTGATGAGAAACTTTAGAGCAAACACTTTTATTCTAAACACAGAGTAAATTAAAAATCCAAATATATATCACACATTTACAAGTCTGTTTAACTGCAAGTTATTCTACTATTTTAATTAAGTCCTCTTAAGAGATTTGTATCAGTCCAATCAGCTTCTTGGGCTGGAAAGATTAGAAGAAGTATTTGGCAAGGGAACCATTACCCCTCTGAATTTATAAGGGAGTTAGCAAGTGAGGGTGACAACAAGTAAAGAGGGACCACGGCATGGAAGGACAAAGGAAACAGCAATATACTTGTGGTTTTTCAGTTTAAGGCATATGCACACGTTGTTGGTTTTGAGTTAGTTTTGGGTTTTTTTTATATAAAATAAGAGATAAGAAGTGAATATTCTTGATGCACTGTAACAAATAATTAACCTGCTGAGATGAAGATTAGAATAATAATAGTGGATTTATTTATATACCATAAGCATGCATGACATCTTACACGGCCACTAGGAGAAACAGACCAAAATTTTCAAATCTGGGTGCCTACAGTTGGGCTCCTGTATCCATATTTAGGCACCTAAATAGAAGTGGCCTGACTTCCTAATGTGTTTATGAATTTGCAGCTCAGTGGGAACAGCGTTTGCTCACCACCACTGGAAATCAGGCCATTTCTATTGAAGTGCTTAAATATGGTTTTAGGAGCCCAGCTTTAGACTCCCAAGTTTTAAATGTTGGTCTCTGTTCTTGCCTTGTGGATTTACAATCTAGATGGATGGCTAAGGGCTATATGATACACATATTTGAAAGATGTTTGTTGTGGACAAGGGTGAGTATAGCTAGGCGATACTGAGCAAAGGGAAATTTAGGTTGAATCTCAGGAAAAATGTCCTAATGGTGCAGGCTATTAGGATAACTTTCCTTTCCTTGGAAGACTGTTCCACGGAAAGTAAAGTTGTCCTATCATTGGTATAATTTAAAGTTTATAATATAAACTATAGGAGAAAAAAATCTTCATTGACAAGACCATGAATGCAGTAATGTAGGTGTTTTCCATCTCTGCTTTCTATAACTCTGTGAAAATATCTGGACACAGTGATTAAAAGTATAATATATTATTTTAAATTATTTTTTCCAGAACAAGTGGGACTTCCTGCAATGGCATCATCAGTCAGTGCCTCAGTAATTAAATCTCCATCAGACCCTTCACATGCCTCTATTCCACCACCTCCTCTTTTGCTTCCAGCAGCTGCCACAAGGAGTAACATCACATCAATGCCTAATAGCATTCCTAGCCTAGAAAACAAACCTCCACAGGCTATCGTTAAACCACAGATCTTGACCCATGTTATTGAGGGCTTTGTGATTCAGGAGGGTTTAGAGCCATTTCCTGTAAGTGTCAAAGTTAAAAGCTATTAACATATGTTTTAAAAGGCAAACAAATCTGGTTAAGTTATTTGTGGCTATTATGTAGTTAAGTTCTTTATATTCTGAATAACTTTTCAGAATTTTGGGATTGACCTTCTTTTCCTTCTGTTTTATAGCCAATTTGTTACAGCATATTTTATATATGCATATGTTATATGCATATTTACATGTATTACAGCATATGTGAATCGGGTTTATCTTAAGTGTATAGTTCAGATTCATGCTACTTTTTTCATCCAGGTGTATAATTGAATGGCAGGTTACTAGTTTTTAATAGAACCATAGCAGAGAATTTTTCTGGAGGGGGGGAGGGAAAGGGCTATTAAAAAGTTTATATGTTTTTTGTGAGGAGATGTGTATAGTGAGATGAAATTGTTTTAGTATTATTGTTTCTAATATTTAGTTTTACTTTTATCCATCTTATAGAAAAATTACTCAGTGTAGATATCTGAGATGGTGCTCTGCATATACTATGACTTTGGTGTTAAGATGTGTTGGACAAACTTTGATCCCATTGAAGTCACTGACAAAACACTGACAGGAGTTGGCCCTGTAAGAGCAGATTGTTGCTAACCAATGGAAACTTTTAAAGCCAGAAATGGCCAGTTCCAGACTACTGGGTCTGTAGTTTTGAAAAGTGTGATGTTTTCTGCATTGCTAATCACTTTACTGGATAACTCTCATGCTCTCATTAATCTTCCTCATCTCCCTTTGCTTACTATAGTGTCTTCCTGTGTTAAGTCTAGTTTTGATTGTAAGATCTGAAGGGCAGGAACCTGTCATTTTATTTGTCTATAAAATGATGTGTGCATGTGTGGCTCTATGTATCATAACAATGAACAGGATAAAGAATGCAAACACTGTTGTAGTGGCACAGCTACAAGTGCTAAATACCATGAGCCATTTTTTTCTAATTGTTGTTTCATACTGCTCTGCTTTTATTATAATAGGTAAGTCGTTCATCTCTGCTGGTTGAGCAACCTGCAAAAAAAAGGCTCCTAATCGAGGGTCAGGTCATGAGTGTCATGTGTGTTGAGTCAGAGCTGCAGAACAATACAAAACATGCAGAGAACTCCTCAGACACAGAGATAGAGGACATCATTACTGAAGGTTTGTAGATTTAATTTAATACACATCACTCCAGTCAATGCTATGGCATAGACCGTGAAGTCTGTACATCTGGACTGTTTCTCTATCTTAGGTCCTTTCGACACTATATCTAGTGATGATATTTGAAATTATTTTCAAACAGTTATAGCCAAACACAGATTATAATGGTGTTCAGTATGGATGCACACTGTTTTATAAAAACTATGCCATTGACTTACCTAAGTAGTATAGCATAGCTTGGGCTAGCACAGTTCTCAAAAAAGAAACCATGCTGACAATAGCTCCATTGCAAAACAGTTACAGACAATTTTGTTAGAACCCTGGTTAGCAAACATTTTTTTAATATGGATTATTTTACTACCATGGTTCACAGATTCAAAGGCCAGACGGGACCACTGTGGTCATCTAGTCTGACCTTCATAACACAAGCCATAAAACTTCCACAAAATAACCGCTATTTGAATTAGAGCATATCTTTTAGAAAAACATTCTCCATCACTGGCAAATTTTAAATCAAGACTGAATCTACTACAGCCCTGGTTAAATTACTCTGATGATTAATAACCCTCACTGTTAAAAAATTGCTGCCTTATTTCCGGTCTGAATTTGTATAGCTTCAACTTCCCACCATTGGATCCTGTTACACCTATGTCTGCTACACTGAGGATCCCATTATCAAATATTTGTTGCCCATGGTAGGTATTTGTAGCCTGTGATTAAGTCAGCCTTGAGCCTTCTCTTTGTTAGATTCCAGGTGTTGAGTCTATTTAGTTTATCACTGAGGCATGTTTTCCAATCCTTTAACCAATCTTGTCGCTCTTCTCTGAACCCTCTCCAATTTATCAACATTCTGTCTTCAAGCCCTAGTATGGATAGCATCATAGATGATAGAGAGAGAAGAGATTTAGACCTCCTAGTCCAGGCGCCAGTCAATGGTGTATTATTCTCTGCTTTGCATTTTCTAATATATTTTCAGTCTAATTTTAAAGTCCCAAATTCCACCATCTCCTCTTGGGGTCTCTTCCACTGTCTAATACAGTTGACGCTGTCAGGAAGTTGTTTTTGGTACTCAGCCTATGATTTTCTTAATTTTCCAGCTCAGCTTCTAGTTTATACCTCCTTGTACCATAATTCCTTTCTGTCCTTCAATATCCGTATATTGCTACCTTGTCCTCTCCTCTGCCCCAAATGAGTTGTTAGTTAGCCAAGCTGTACATATTTTTCTAATCTTTCCTCATAAGGGCGTCAGAGACCTCTATAGCAATTAGAATTGTTCATATCTGTGGTTCTCCCACTAGTGAAACCGATATAGAAGTGATGGGAAAACATACTGTATTTATAGTATATCTCAATGTCAAACAAGCTCAAAATTCAACTTATTTAATTATTAACTTCTGGAACATTGTTTTTACTATCATGGTTTGCCACTGCTTAAGAGAGGAGAATTGCAGGTGTTTGGGGAGGGAAAAAGCATAGTGTTTCTAACAGTTCTGGAGCTAAGAGGAATATTTGTTGATGGTGATATAATAATAGAAAGTTTAATCACTACTGGATTTTTATTTAAAGCTGAGATTCAGGTTACAGCTCAAATGATATTTGGGGCCAGATGCCTTGAGGTTCAAATTGGATGTAAATTCTCATCTTAGTAGTTCATTTCAGTAACACATTGGAACAGACACACATTGATAACTTATTTATCTTGGAAACACTTTATTGAAATGAGATATAGTAGTTTGCAGTCCTATTGCAAGTCAAAACACATGAGATGGTATCTACAAATTAAATACAAAATTTATTTTAAGCTTCCAGTTCAGGGTTTTCTGACTTGTTTTAGTTTGAGAGATCACAATTGCCGATATGGCTCATAAAAGTCCTCCAAAACCTTTTTGCATTTTTCAAGGACATCCTTAACTTAGTAATTTCCTGATGTTTGAGGACTTCACTTTGAAACCTTAACATTCTTTTAATGCTGTTTTTTAAATTACATTTCCTACATATTTTAAAAATTAAAATTAAAAAACACAGAAATTTCACCATCTTCAGCTATTTGGTAGTCATCAGTGGAACATTCTGTACTCTATAATGTGTACAACCAATGAGATTTGAGCCCCTGGCCTTTCTGTATCATATGTAGGCAAGATTCTTCAGAGTCCTGTCTTTTTCCCTGAGAAAGTGACTTAACTCCTTGGCTTGCATGTTGCTTAACCTTTGAGGGATATGGAGTATGGAAAAGGAAAAGATGATAACTGACAGAATATTTTACAAAAGCTTTTAGAAATATCTATCATTGTTTTATTGTCTTCATAATTGTGAATGGTGCCGATGTCTCTCAGTGAGAGCTGCCATTTTACTGATTCTTCCAGTAGGAAGTACAGTCTGATGACATGGACAGCATAAGAGAGGCAGGAGGCTTTCAAAGTTGTTGTATATGTGGTAAGTTCTGTTACTTGTGACTTTTTTTGTTAATTTAACAATACTGTATACAATACCCTTCTAGACAAATAAATGACAAAACTTACCTTGCAACAGCTTTGTAAATCTCCTATCTTATGTTTGTGTGTGGAGAGCTCTACTTCTTGATTTATATTAAGCTATTAGACTATCAAGATGGCAATTACCTGACTCATTGGTAATTACCGGTACTAATTTTTTACTTCATTTGAGATATTTTTAAAATATTCATGACTTTTACTTTCTTTTGATGTATGCTTTAGCGTGTTTGCAGTTTCTGTGGAGTAATTAGCAAGTCATCTTAAATTTGGTAGTTACACTGAATATTGTCTGTTTCATTTTTCACAGGACTCTCTCTAGGGTTCTTTGTGTACTAACAATAAGTAAGGCTAAGATTTTGTCATGGATATTTTTAGTAAAAGGTCACGGGCAAAAGAGAAAAATTCATGGAAGCCGTGACTTGTCTGTGATTTTACGAAAAATATCTGGGACAAAATGGGGATCTGCGGGTCCCCACACCGCCTGAAGCAGGGCAGCTGCGCAGGGGCTAGGAGCCTCCTGCAGCAGTTGGGGGCTGTGGGATATCCCTGCCACCTGCAGCTCCTGGGGTCCCCCGCTGCCTGTGGGGACCAGGAGCTGCGGGGTACCCCCACCGCTTGCAGCTCCAGGGGCTTGCTGCAGCCGGGAGCTCAAGGGTTCCCCTGGCAGCTGGGAGCTCGGGGGTTCCCCCCACCGCCTGTGGCGGCCAGAGCTGTGCGGCTGCCAGAGGTGGCTGGGGTACCCCACAACTCCCAGTCCATGGGAGGCGGGGGACTCTTCAGCTCCCGGCCGCTGAAGTCACGGAGGTTGCTGGAAGTCATGGATTCCGTGACTAAATCTTAGCCTTAACAATAGCATTTGTTCCTGAGCAGATGTCAAGCAGACAGTTTACAGACGCCCCCCGGGTTACGCAAACCTGACTTACGCAAATCCACACTTACGGAAAAAGTTCCGTAAACTAGAAATAGTTTTGGGGGCCTTTTTTGGGGGGGAGGCGGAGGGTTTGCGTAATGGTCGGGTATATGTTTCCGACTTACGCAAAATTTGAGTTACGCAAGGTGTTCCGGAACGGAACACTTGCGTAAGTCGGGGAGCGTCTGTATCTGTTTTACAGCACTGTTCAAACATTTGCATTGTTGTTTACCATTTGTAGTTTCATTTTTGACAGTTGGTTGTTGTATCGTAAACATTCTGCAGTTATTCAGTTGATGAGCCAGGAAACGTTTACATAGCATTGAGAGCCATTCACAAACACCAAGATCAAATAATTTAATCCCTTTTCCCATCATTCAACAGCTAAGATGTGGGTAAAAGGAAGAAGTGCTTCATATGCAAAAGAACAGTTTCTTTTTTACCCATTTTCCCAGCAGTCGTCGTCTTTTTGCAGGGAGCGTGTAGATTGAATTGTATCAGTATATTCCTTTTTCCTGTAGGAAGAGAGATTGATTTTAAGGGTACATTTGCAAGGTTTTCATTACTTCAATTGCAAAGTTGATGAGATCTGATGCATTTTGCAGTTTTTAAGCAGATGAGATTGAGGTCCTTTCTCCATTGTTACTGCAGTTGTAATACTGTACGGGTTTATAAAACTGGTACATAACATGGTAATATTTTCATTCTTAAGATTAGTTTAGCTTTAATAATATATTAGGATCCTGGGACCTCAACGTTTCCCCCCCCACATTAATCTATTCAGCATTATTTGATTTCTTCTTGTTGAAGTAGTGCTTTCCAGTTTGCTATCCTATTGACAATGCAGCGGAGTGTTGGGCATGATTCTTGATGAGTAAATATAACCGAGTCAGAATATCAAAGGTTCAGATTCCTGATCTTTGTGTTAAACTACCATACCAGAGTCTTTATTAGCCAGTATTCGAGTTCCATGAACAGTCTAGAACCAAAAAAATAGCAACCGTGGTTGCAAACTAAGTGGAAATGTTGTGTCGCTAAATATGAATGAAAAGAGCAAGAAGTAAGATGTAGTCAGTGAATTGCCTGATTTGGGGGGGAAATAGCTAAATACTGGGGCAGACGACCCAGAAACTAAAACAAAACCCCCCTCTTTATATGTTCACTTGCATTTTAAAATGAATTTGTTTTGAACATGCTTGCACCCGTTTTGTAAGCTGTTGAGCTTTACTCACATGAATGCATGCAGAATATAAATGCTAAATTTGGTCTCCTGATCATTAGCACCAGTAGTGTTATATTTCAATAATTGTGCATGAGGATAATTTGTCTGAGGCCAGGGGTCAGATTGGAAGGGAGTGGGGGAAAAAAGCTGGTGGTACTCTTTCCGGCTCCACCCATGTAAGATGCGGCTCACAGTACATTGTGCAGATGTTCAAAATATGACCGGGCATGCCATCTGTGTTTCTTGGTCTTGGCTCCTCTTCAGTGGGACTTGGAAACACCCATTTGCACAACACATGATCTACTGTGCTTCTCAGGCTTATTTTCCCCTCAATAAGGCTTGTGTGCCCTGCTGGGCTTCCTGAGCTTGGCTCCCCCTTGAGGGGCTCAGAGGCCCTGCTGTGCTCCTCTTCAGTTGGGAGTGGGAAGAAGGTACACCAAAATAAACTGTCAAAGTAGATTGTTCAGTTCTCCATAATATGATCAGCCCCTCTCCTTTCTTACACGCTCTGAAGTTAACAACAATGTGACATTTAGAATATTTTCACTGGCATCCAAGTTAGCATCCATTGAGATGAATGGGGCAGATCGCACCTCTAAAAGCAGTTTCCAATGCTGCAAAAGCAGGCAGATGTCACTGCATCATTAGGGATGTCTGCACTACAAGGGCTACAGCAGCACAGCTGCAGCAGCACTATAGTGTAGACACTTGCTACAGCAATGGAAGGGATTTTTTCATCACTTAAGTAAGCCCACCCCCTTAAGAGGCAGTAGCTAGGTCGACCTAGCAGTGTCGACCTAGCATGACAGGTCCTCATCTTTGGAATTTGCTTCCCTCCTGGTTCCAGCAGAACCTGGATTTGTTAACTTTCCAGACACGATTTAAAGTTTGATTTCTCTTACAATATTTTGGGGAGTTAAGTTTCCTAGGTGAGAGGGCTGGAAGCTGAAGGATAATTTCTGTGGGTTATATGATATGGTTAGGTACAATGCCTTAAGTTTTCTTGTGTGTCAGTAAATTGGAAAATTTGCTGTTGAAATTAATCAAAGTATAGTACTGGAAATGTTTAAATCTTCAGCGGTTCTGACCAGTCCCTTTGTAACTAGGACCATGCATTCACATATAATTATATCACTGAGTGTGGTGATCAGTGTGCATTAATAACTATGGTGACAAAATATGTGAAGTAATATTATTATTAAAACAGTAAATGAAGTATATTTTATATAAGATGGGAACGCTGCTTAAGGAGAGAACAGGATTTCCCGAACCACTTGTCAGAGCACAAAGACAATCAAATGAGCTGACAAAGATTTGATCACATATGTCACTACATTATGCAATCTGAAAGGGAAAAATAAACTAAACATAGTCAATACATCTTACAGTAGCCTAATATTTCTAGGAATCCTGGCTTGGGCATGGCCTGTGGGGCTTAAAAAGGAAAATACCTTAATACAGAGGTCGGCAACGTTCGGCACGCGGCTCGCCAGGGTAAGCACCCTGGCGGGCCGGGCCAGTTTTATTTACCTGCTGACGCGGCAGGTTCGGCCGATGGCGGCCCCCACTGGCCGCGGTTCGCCGTCCCGGGCCAATGGGGGCGGCGAGAAGCTGCGGCCAGCACATCGCTCGCCCGCGCCGCTTCTCGCCGCCCACATTGGCCCGGGACGGCGAACCGCGGCCAGTGGGGGCCACGATCGGCCGAACCTGCCGCGTCAGCAGGTAAATAAAACTGGCCCGGCCCGCCAGGGTGCTTACCCTGGCGACCCGTGTGCCGAACGTTGCCAACCCCTGCCTTAATAATATTAATTCCCTTCCTGTAGGCTTATTCTCTTCTTAAATTGCTATCTGTTCCATAGATTAGATTCAGTGCTTCAGTGGCTTCCTCAATCCTCCACCTGATTATAAGAGTTATTCTCATCCATTCAGGGAAGAGAAATAGTACTATGTAATGATGTGACATGTTACAGCTAAGCGACAGAGCTTGACTTTTGAATATGGATTGTCAAATGCTCACAGTGAACTGTTTATGATCAGTTCATAGAAGGGGACAAAAAGGTTGATTAAATTTGAGGACATTACCTGCTCATGAAATGAAACAAAACAAAAGAGGCTAAATTCGTTAGCTAAATTAATTAACTTCACTCTGGTCAAACAATGATTTGTATAATCTACTGGTTTGGCATCAATTGTCTGTTTACCTTCCTAAAGGCATTCAGTTAAATGTGTTGATATTGATATTTGAATTTTACTTTGTGCCTCCTTAAGAGATGAGAAATTAAATGGCATCATATTTAAATTGTTCAAACTGACTTCTTGTGTGTGTCACTCCTTTCTTTAGAGGGACTAGATGAAATGGAAAATGATCTCCTGAAGTGTGAGTTTTGTGGAAAAATGGGATATGCTAATAAGTTCCTACGGTCAAAGCGATTCTGCTCCATGTCCTGTGCCAAAAGGTATTCTGCATTATTATTATTAATGTATTTATTTATTAATCAGGATATAACACTAAAATTGTATATGGCCCTGAAAAATAGTTAAACCATCCATGCTAAATAACAAAGAGGGTCTTTGCCCCAAAGATTTTATAATCTACAGTGATGAGGGGATACAGTCTAATATACTAAAAAGCAATTCAGAAAACAGAGTGATGTGTTCTGGCATAGCTGAAATGCTGCACAGAATAGGTAGGGCTTTAGAGGTTTATTAGACTGAGTGGGAATAGTCTTTACTTACATACATAAAAGAGAAATAAAAAATGTAATGAGCAAGTATAGTTAAGTTGGTGTTTTCCAAAGCTGCTCTGATGCTCCAAATAAACGAAGCTGCACAGCAGTTACTTTGTTAATTAAGTAAACAGGTGGTTTCAGGTCCTTCTCTGGTCTGATTATATTTGACTTTGTTTTTTTTAAAAAATCAAACTTTTATTTGTGAGCTCTTCAGTCAGTGCTGCTGGGGTAGAAATTTAATATTGAAGTCTACAGATACACTGTTACACTTAATTAGCTAGAGTATTAATCTTTTAGTGGTCTTTTGCTGTGGAAGTTTTATCTTGTGTTTTTTTGCTGGTTTGACTGTTTAAAACCAGTTTTAATTTAAAATGAAAAAGCAAGCTAAATTCATTGTACTGTAAGTTTTCATAGAACTGCTTTCATTAATTCCAGAGCATAGAGAGGAAAGCATGATTTATCCACGGACAGAAAAGTATGTGTAATTTTTCTTTTGAAATTGTTGAAGACTGAATGAGATCATCACGAGTCAAAAAAGTCAGACCATTTCTGTCACAAATTAGCTGAGTAAATCGACAGAATCTATTAAACTCAAGGCTAGACATAGGTACTATAGATCCAAGGAGAGATGAGATGTGGTGACTCTGCTTTTCCTAGAACTTAAACTCTTTTTGATTTCTGGTGGATTCAGGATTCCAGGCACGGAGGAATCTAAATAGGGATGCCAGGTGTCCGGTTTTTGACCAGAACATCCAGTCGAAAAGAGACCCTGACGGCTCCAGTCAGCACTGCTGACCGGGCTGTTAAAAGTCCAGTCAGCGGTGCTACGGGGCTAAGACAGGCTAGTCCCTTCCTGTGCTGGCACAGCGCTGCACACCAGAAGCAGCCAGCAGGTCTGGCTCCAAGGTTGGGGGGGCCCACAGGGCTCCGTGCACTGCTCTCACCCCAAGCACTGGCTCCGCACTCCCATTGGCCAGGAACTGCGGCCAATGGGAGCTGCGGGGGGCGGGGGGGCGGGGTGCCTGCGGGCAAGAGCAGTGCTCGGAGCCTCCTGGCTCCCCAACCCAGGAGCCAGACCTGCTTGCCACTTCCAGGGTGCAGCGCGGAGCCAGGACAGGCAGGGAGCCTGCCTTAACCCCGCTGCGCTGCTGACCGGGAGCCACCCGAGGTAAGCTTGCACCCCCAACCCCGAGCCCCTGCCCCAGCCCTGATCCCCCTCCTGCCCTCCGAACCCCTCGATCCCAGCCCAGAGCACCCTCCTGTACCCCCCAAATCCCTCATCCCCAGAGACCGCACCCCCAGCTGGAGCCCTCACCTCCCCGCGCCCCTGTCCCAGCCCGGAGCCCCCTCCCACACTCCGAACCCCTCAGCCACAGCACGGAGCACCCTCCTGCACCCCAAATCCCTCATCCCTGGCTCCACACCCGCACCCCCAGGCGGAGCCCTCACTCTCCATCCCCACTCCCAACCCCCTGCCTCAGCCCAGAGCTCCCTCCCGCACCTTGAACCCCTCATTTCTGGCCCCACCCTGGAACCCGCACCCCAACCTCCTGCCACTGTCTGGTGAGAGTGAGTGAGGGTGGGGAGCGCGAGCAACAGAGGGAAGGGGGGGGGGGTTGAATGAGCAGGGGCAAGGCCTCAGAGAAAGGGCGGGGCATGGGCAGGGCCTCGGAGGAGGAGTGGGGCAAGGGGGTTCGGTTTTGTGTGAGTTGAAAGTTGGCAACCCTATATCTAAAGAACATGTGATTGTCAGATTAGAAAATATAGGACCAGATTCTCAGTCCATGTGAATCGACGTAGCTCAACTGAAATCAATGAAGCTGCACTGATTACACCATCTGAGAATCTGACCCATAATGTAGGGAACAATCCTTCACTTGTAAGGGAAATGTTAGATGATCTTAAATATCATCCATTTCTAACTACAGATATTACAATATTGCAGGATTTTTTTGCATGATGCTAAGAATTTAAACTCCTTTTTGTGTAAAGAGCATTAAGAATTTAATGAAAATACTCAGAATTAAATTTTCCAGTTAGTGATAATTTTTATAGTTGAGCTGAAAGTAGAAAAGTCCAGTCTCCATTATTTATCTACCTTCTGAAGCAATGGAACAAGGGTGAACCCTTTAGGTTAAATTTGAGAACTTGGTTTTTTAACCAAATTAAATGAGTTCACAAATGTGATGTGGCAGGAAAAATGTCCCATGCACTTTTTGGGCTGTGTACACAGAGGAACAAGGCAGTAATGGACACTCTGAGCATCACATTACCAAAATGATACAGTATTGATAAATTTGAGAGAAATGAGAGAAGAGCAACAAAAATTATTAAGGAGCTGGACCTTAATGATGAAATATTAAAAGAGCTAAACATGTATAGCTTGGCTAACTAACCCATGATTATGAAGAGAATATAACTGTTACAGATATTTGAAGGCCAAAGAGGGAGAAAAATTATTTGATGTTCTTCAAGGAGGCATAGTTAGGGACCATGAGATTAAAGTAAAAAAGAAATCTTAAATGTCAAGGGAAATAGCCTGACGGTGTGGTTTGTTAGTCTGTGAAATAGTCTCCCAAGGCGGTCTGAATGAAGCTCCAGTACTTGAGCTATTTAAAAATAGATAGAATAAAGCACTGGAATATGTACTGTAGGGAATAGTCCTACACTGGGTGGGAGATTTTCCCATGTCTAATTTCAATCATTCTGTTTAGATTCTGTTAAAAGATTCATATGAACATGCACAAAAAGCTTCTGAGGTGAGTCCCTACTAAGCTTTTGCCAGTGAGGAAAAACAAAATTTCATAGCAGAAAGGTCTCCTTTTGAAATTACTTGTGCAGATACCCATTGTTAGGAGTGCCTTGCTTTGTCTTACAAGCCATTGAATCATTTCAGTAGAAACAAAACTAAGGGGCACGCGTACCCCCAGACTTCCTCGAAATACAGCAATATGGGTAAAAGGCCCTGCTTCCTAATCATCCCTCTGTTCCTTTTTCTGCCATCAAGGGTTGCCATGTGACCTCCACCTCTCTCTTTTGTCAGTTTAGGTCCTACTACTACCTTTGGTGTCTGCGTGAGGAGCGTATACACTATAACTCTACAGGCTGTTTGGGCTTTTACATCCCAAGCCAGAGGCAACGGAACTTGTAGGCTCAAAATCTGTTTAGTGGAGGAATATTTGTCAACCTCTTGATTCCGCTGACCTCAGATGATGCCTCATGATGAGGAGGCTCCAAAGCCTTCTGCTCCTTACCCTAGTGATTCGAACAGTTGTGGCTATCTGCCTTTGTTGTTAAGGATCACAGATGTATCCTTATTTGGACAAGTGGCTCATAAGAATTCTGTCAGATCAGGTTTGAGTCACATCAGCAAGATAACATGCTGCTTCTTCAACCCTTTTGGGCTGAGGATATATGTAGAAAAGTCTGTATTAAGTCCAGCTCAAATGCAACAATTTATAGGAGCTTCTTTGGATTCCAGAAGGATCCCTGCTTCTCTGGTTCAAGGCTGATTCTACGAAAGGTAGTTGTATCACAACTTCCCAGTAAGCATCTCTTTAGAGTGGTAGGACTGATGGCTTCATGTGCTTTCATAATGCCATTTATGAGACTTCTTATGCATCTGCTTTAGGGGTTTGGCTAAATTCTCTTTACAATCTAGTCATTCATAGTATGCATAGAATTCCATCTCTGGTCTCAACAGAGGTTGGAAAGTTTCTTTTGAAATCCAGAAAGCATTTCACTAGGCACTGTTATACTTCAAAGTGGAAATGTTTAAAAGAGTAGTCAAGTCCTAAAAATGTTGATCCTGCTACTTGTCCAATCACAGTTACTTTTGGTTACCCTCTCTTTATGACGAAGATGGTATGATTTCTGTCTAAGGTACATCTGGCAGTCATTTAAGTTTACCATGCACCTGTGGGTTACTATACAAAGGGGTGAGAAGAGACTGAAAAACTGTTCCTTAAGGGGCTGTCACACTTGTATTTATTAACTTTTAACTGTAGAAGTCTTCAGGATTTCAATTTGATCCGACCAACTCTTTTGGGTACTGATAAATAGAGCTATTTTTAAAAAGTTGGGGGGAGGAACCACAAAAAATTCATCAATTTCTTTGCCTTTTTCATCAAAATTTGAACTATTTTGACCAGCTCTGCTGATAAGTGGCTGCTTTCGCCATTATCCTTTGAAGCTTGCATTTTTATTGCCATTACTTCGGCTAGAACGGTCAATAAATCCATGCCCTTGTGGCTGATCCTTCTTTATGGTACCTTACAGGAAATTTCATCCCAAACCATTTATTTTGTTTGTAACCTTTAATTTCCTAGACCTTGTGATTTATGTTGAGAGGCCACATTCAGAATCCATTGGTTAGATATTACAAGGATGCTGTGTCTCTCTTTTTAAATTTAGATAGAAATATAAACCTTTCTATAAGTCACCTAATTTGTTCGTGGCATTGGTGAGAAAACCTAAAGTCTCCGTTGAAGTTTAGAAATCATCAAAATGGATCAAGTTATGTATTCAGATTTGTTGTGTTCCAGTGCCAGAATGACTTAGGACTTGTCTTCACTGCCGTTAATTTGAGTTATAACTCGAGTATTTCCTGTCCACACACAAACACAAAACCCCTTAACTCAAGTGTGGTGGTGCTTTTCACTTGAATTGGCTGGCTCATCAGGGGTTCATGCTACAGCTCAAGTTAGCACAACAGCTGCTAACATGACCATTCTGGAGCTAGTCTGAGTCCATACTGCACTTCAGTGTCACTAGTCCTCAGTGGCATCCCATAATTTCCTCCTGTGCCCAGAAAGAATAGACCTGTTCTCCCACAATTCTTTGGGAAAGAAGTCACAGAGCAGCTCAGCTTTTTGCAGTGCAAAGAACCATGGGATATGCCTCTACAAGTCTTAGTGCAACACATGAACGAGTGCAATGCTAATATGGACACAACAACTTGAGATTAATTTTGCAGTATGGCTACTCTCACTCATGCTAAACTAATTCAAGAGAAGCAACGTGAGTGTCTAACTCAGTTACCTCCACAGGAAAGACACACCTTAAGAGTCCATTTTTTCATTAGAGCCCATTTCTCTAGAAGAGTGGCAGCCACTGGTCTTTGGCTAAACTAATGTCATTTTTGAAAATTGGCAAGGCTGCCATTTGAAGTTCAGTTCATGCTTTTACAAAGAATTGTCTCTATTTGGCAACAAGGTTGGATATTCATGTGAGGGGACCAGTGCTTTTGTCTCTGTTCATGTAGTACCATGTAGCCCTTGTCCTGAGGATTCGCTGTTTGCTCTGTAGAACTGGTTTCATGCGAGGGGTGAAAAAAGTGTATTTCATAATAGTAACAGAAGTTCTCCAATTATATTACCTCTGCCACTCCATACTGGACCCAGACATTTTCCCCGCCACCTTTGGAATTTGTGTTAGGCTCTTCTGAATTGAGAGAAATAGAAGGACAGTTAGCGCAGGACCTTTCAAACCCAAAGGCGGTGTCAGTTGGAGCCCCAGTGTAAACAGTGATTGTCTGTACTGGGACTTCTCCCACTTGTGTTAATCTTATAAATTTCCCAGCGTAGACAAGATTTACCTGCCAGAACATCTCTGGGTGGGAAATGCACTGAGCACTGATGATTTTTGCTACTGCTGGCAATGATTCGATGATCTGTGAATGTGGCTCCTACAGTGTGGCTCTGCAGAGAAAATATATTGGAGATCTTCAGTTATTGGTAAGTAACCTTGTCCTATCATTTTTGGTCATAAGCTGTCAAGGCATGATATATATATATATATATATATATATATATATATATATATATATATATATATATATATATATATATATATATATATATTTGGTGCCACCTGTTCAAAATATTATTTTGTTTGTTTGTTTTTTAATATGGCCAAATTCTGATAAGGGACAGAAAAGTGGTGTAGTTATCCCCAAAATGTACACACTGCAAAATCAGTGCTAATGTACGCCTGTAATCTGGATAATAGCAATTATATGTATAGCCACAATGGGCATTCTGCCCCTACTAAAAGTTAAGAATAATCTGAATAATGGGTACTGCTGGCTCAGGGAGTACTAAAGTATTAGCATGCAGGCCAAGCCTTATTACAGCTCTCCAACTTTTCTAGGGAAACAGGATTGGAACAAACATGTTCCACCAAGTAGACTACATTTCCGTAGGAAGCATAAAATGTTGTTTATATTGATTTTTTTTAACTTAATTCTACTGTGTTATCAGTACACTATTGAATATATTTTGTTTCCTTAGGCACAACGTTAGTTGCACTAAAAAATTTGGGCTGTTTACATCAGACAAGAACAGTCGTTGGAATCGGAAGTCAGATAGCCAAAGTCTTGGACGATGTGCGCGTCGACCAAGTGGCTCTGATGGGGCATCACGAGAGCACTTCCTTAGACAGGTCTGTGGAATACTTGCTTAAAACTAGAGCACCATTTTAAGAATTGCAAAAGAAATATAATACTGTTGTTTATTTGTATTACATTTTCCAGCTTCCAATTACTTATCCATCTGCAGAAAATGATTTGGCTTCTCATGATGATGCTGTGCCAGCTGCCATGACCACTCGTCTGCGAAGACAAAGTGAGAGGGAAAGAGAGCGTGAACTTAGGGAACTAAAAATTAGGAAAATGCCAGAGAATGTTGACTTGCTACCATCTGTACAAGCTGACCCATCAATGTGGACAGTTGATGAAGTTTGGGCCTTCATACGTTCTTTGCCTGGTATGTAATGTAGAGTACTTTCACTTTTTTACAGTTTTGCAACAATAAAGCTCTTTGCTTTTTTTAGCATGGTTATGATGGAGAGGTACTGTAACAGCACTCAGATGCTAGTTAATTGGTAGTAGAGGCTGGAATGTGATTTGTTTCCTCTTGCTTGTTCCCTCAGCACAACCGGGTTTCCCCTCCAAGCCCCATGTCGATAGAACTAGTCCCACCTCTGCTGTGGCATCCCAGCTGATGGAGAGTAAAGGTGTTCCTCCCTTCAGTCTGATTTCTCTCAAGAGGTCAGTAGAGAGATTGAATCAGACACACTTCTTCCTCCCTTTTATGCTTCTCTCTTTCTATTCTCTTCCCTCCTAACTCGTTCTTCATTTAAAAGAGAAAGCAAGAAAGGGGCTCTTCTTTCCTTATATATTATTGAAAGATTAACATTAAAGATCTTTTATAATATAAAAGACTGATTTAAATTTTTTTTCCTATATAAAACTAAATCCATAGTTTGTATGACTTTTCAGAGGACCTGAAATACAGAGAGCCTTTTCTATGTAGCCTCTAAGTATGCATGTATTAGAAATCATACAGACAATTGTAACATTCCATTCTAATATCTAGGATGGGTCTCCTGTCTCGTTATATACATATTTTCTCTTTTAGCTCAGTGTTCATAGTTGTGATTTTACATTTGTTTGGCATTTTCTTCCGTGACTAGCTCCCATATCTGCTTCCCCCTTGGGGAATGTAGTTTTTCCCAAGCACATATCTTACCCTTTGCTGGTGATGAGACCCACCTCACTATCTGAAGAAATCTAAGATTCTTCTCTCACCAAAATATGCCACTTACATCTCTGCGCATTGAAACTCAGGTTGGCTCTGTTCTTATTGGCTTACTCGCTTCTGGGATTTATAGTGATATCAAACAATTTCTCTTGAAACACAAACATTTTAGTAGGATGATTTTCTGTGGGAAAGTATCTTCATCCCTGGGTGATAAAACTTGCCTTTTTGCCACTAGTCTTTTACGAAGTAAATCAAATTTAGTAGAAGAATTTAATCTCTGACAGTAAATGACGCTTCTATACAGAGGTGGAAGTTTTAAATCCACAGAAATTACCCTTGATGTACATTGCTTCTGGTGGCTATAATATGTGGATGTATGTTAAGCTGCATTATCTACCTTGGATCACCCTACAGTATGTTTTTAAAACATGCAGAGCAGCCTAGGCATGAGAAATTCCTGCACAACTGTGTTAAACAAGGACACTGTTCTTAAAATCCTAATGTACCGTTCTCTACTTTGAAACAATTACCCGAGGAAGTTTCTACAGGATACTGAATCTGTTCCTCATATATGTTTGATAAACATGTTGATTTCTGAATTTAAATGAGGCTTGTTCAGAAATTTTTTTCTACAGTTAACATTAGGTTTCAGTCCAGTCTAAGCTCTTGTTTTCTGCCCTCCTTGGAAATTATTTATCTTCTAGATATCCAAATGATGGGCCCAACATACCAAAAAGCTTCCTTATTACTATATGGCTACATTTCTTATCTTTTTGGGCACTTCCAGGTTCTCATCACACCTTCAATATGTTTTCAAGCAGTATTCTAGAAGATGTTCTCCTAGATTGTTAACAGAATTGGCAGAGGTGATTGACTTTTGTACAGGAAAGTATCAGGATAGTAACTGGACTTTTGGATTATGAATCTAATGCACTCCATTCAGGCCATCAGTCTTGTTATACAACATTGATTTGTCAGTTTCTGTCTTTGGTAATCCATTAGATACCTTTGGTTTACAGCCTTCTAAATAGAATCCATGAACTGAAATCTAAGCACAGAATAGGGTTTCCTCATCTGGCCTCAACACATAGCTTTTCCTGAATTCCCTTGGAGCTTTTTTAAGGACTGTTGGTTTCTGTGACATTTTTACTGCCACTAATTTCTCCTGGAGAAGAGGAAGAACTGTTGGATCTGCTATGCTCCTTCAGAGATGTTCCACTTTCACATATACTGTTCCAAGGTTAGTGGTCTTTATATAACCCCAAGCGCTCATTACCAGCTGGGTGCAATACAAGGTATATACAGTATACTCACTCTTTTGGCAGCTGTGAATGCTAGTATATATTTGAATAAGGGAATTGAAATAATCCAAACTCCAATTCCTCAATTTTCCAAAACTGACTTTAAAACAGGTTTCTTAGTAAAACTCTTATCTAGGTGCCTGGTAAAGCTAACCTCTTAAAAAAAACAGGTAATCTCTTCTAACAGGATTAATTGATTTTGTTTTTTAAAAATAATAATTTGCTCTTGTCCATCTCTGTAAATGCATGTAAATGTCTGTCAACTGCCATGTTCAGATCCCATGCCAGACATAGGATGATATCCTTTCTCAGAAGTATTTACTTTCCAGTTTACTTGTGACAGTTTTAGCTACATTCAATCAATAAATAAGAACCTTTATAGTGATGTCTAAAACATCACATCTGTCTGCAATAGTGTGAGTCAAGGGTGTGAGTTTGGCAGTCATTTGTGTGCGAACCAGTAGTCTATGCTGTTTTAATTTCACTTCTGCTTATTGAGGCCATTGTCTTCAATTCATAGCTGAAAGGTTGATTTCTGATGCTTTTAAAAGTTGTTATTTCTCTGTGTATGTCTGTGCCATCAAGAATCTATGGTGAAAGTATGTTATTACTACATCAATGGTTCTTAGCATACAGGTTGTGATCTAGTTGTTAGTCAGATAGGGCCCACAAAAGCATCACTGTATTATAGCTGAAATGCTTAGTGGTGTAGTAGAAGTTATGTAATACATTTGTGACCTAAGCCTAAAAAAACGCCTTGTTCTATCACTTGATGCACATAATAGAATATGTAATCCTTTCTCTGATGTGTTATCAGGGTGTATAAATCCTTATTATGAGATGCTTAATTTTTCTTTTCCCCTTTTTATGCCACTCTATACTTGTTAGTGTCCAGGAACCCCAATCAGGTATCAAGGCCCCATTGTGGTAGGTGCTATATAGACAGTTAACACAGAAGACAATCTGCCGCTTTACAGTAGCTATCTTAATTATTGTGATACTGAGTTGTAGCTTGAAGTTCCTGAAGACCTATGGAATTCCCCATCAAGACATTCCTGTTTCCTAACCATTTAACTCAACTATCCTCTAATCTGCATCACCCTGGACCGTAACTCATTCATCTCCTTAATAAATTGTCAATTGATTTGGTACATAACCAAATCTGTGTATAGAGTACTAAAAAGGAAGTAGAAAGTGGGTTTACTCTTTATGGAGGGCTTCCTGTTTCAGCTCATGAATTTTATTGCTTTTATATGCAATATCACTCCACTCAAGCTGAACTAACACTTCTTCACCACTTTCTATTTACCTGTCCTTTGCTCATTTATAAATCAGACTGAAAAGAGGACAATATTCATTATTTTATAGAATTTAAATATGAAGTTACAACTAAATCCAGAATTAGTCAGTTGCTCTCATCCTAGGGATGATGGTGCGCAATTCTTTTGGGAACACAAATAGGGACTTTTCCATGTTGAGGATTTCCCCATTAACTGTACAGATTCTTTATAGAAGGGAAAGGCCAAAAACATTAAATTAAATCAAGAAAGTAAAACTTATTGAGTAATAATTTAAAATCAGGATGGGGGGGGGTGGAAGGTTAAGGGAGAAAACATCTGAAAGACTATAAGAAGAAACGTGTCAGACAAGTGGATTAAGAAAATAAGTATATTAATTTAAAAACAATAAAAATATGAATTATAGGGGAAAGGAGAATCTTCAAGTCACAACTGAAAATGAGTGGTCTTCTAGGTGCTAGAGGACATTTATACATTCTCTATAGGATACAGCTACCATACAATTTGGCATAGTTGACCGTTTCTGCTTAACAGGTGCCTGGGCTGGAGTTGAAATATAACAGAATTCCCCACCTAATTGGATTAGGAAAACTGTTCATCAGGACATCTCTCAGAGAATCATTTTCTTTCCCCCAATGTCAATCTGTGGGAGAGATTGTTGGTTATTTGAAACAGTCTTTCCCATTGAACATCCCAATTTTCTGTGTTAAGATTGCAGCCATGTATCGGTGAGCTGAGTGCTTGTTACCTTTCAAGAATGTTAGTTAAGGAAAGAAAAAACAACAGAAACCTGGGAAATGCAGCATTATGGCTGTCCTCAAACAAGGCACCCAACTCACCTCCATTGACATGCCAATCTACTATCTTTCCTCCTGCAGACATAGAGTATGCGCTTTGATCAATGCCTGTAATATTAATGATTTTTGTTGGGGAAGTTCTAATAAAACTTCATAGCTAAAAATTCTGAAAATTTAAGTCAACAGAGTTGCACACGGGAACCCAAAAATTGGGGATATTTCAGAAATTACAGGTAAGTAATTTTTTTCTGAGCCTCTGAGATTTGATCTGTTTGCACCTGCAGAATATTAATGTCGTCTTTTCTTGCTGGAGAGAACCCAGATGGATTCTGCGTTTTTATTTAATAGGCATTTCTTTAGTCTGCATCTCAGGTCCTTTCAAAGGACTCTGAGATCATGGCAATCATTCTTGTAAACAAAATAGTAAAAAATTGCCTTGTTTTATACTAGGATTTTTAATTTCTAATGGGCACAGTTGCACCAGTGGTAGCACCAGTCTATGATGTAATGTAGGTAGGACTCAGCTGAACTCAGGAGCTCTTGCAATCATTGTCTAATTCTCATCTACACTACAACTTCCACCAATGAAAAATACAGCCATTGGGAATTATGAATCAGAAAAATGCAAGTGTATACGAGGCCATTGCATCTGTCAGCATTTATTTCTAACCTACTATTTCTTATTCCACTGCAGGTTGTCAAGATATTGCAGATGAATTTAGAGCACAAGAGATTGATGGACAGGCCCTTCTCTTGTTGAAAGAGGATCACCTTATGAGTGCAATGAACATTAAGCTGGGACCTGCACTGAAAATTTGTGCACGCATCAACTCATTGAAGGAGTCCTAGTGGGGAGCTTTAGACAGTAGCCTCTCTCTAACAGAGTGATACACACTATGGCATACCTATTACTGTGATGTTTTGTTAAATATCTTTTTTTTTTTTCACATAAAGACTTTAAAATTTACTCCTCCAGCTGTATCATATAATCCTCCAAAACTTCCAGTAATTAGCAGATGTATAAGCAATGCTGGGGAATCGTTCGAATAAAGCAGAGGGTGAGGTAGGATGAATGGCACATATAAAATGTAATATGCTGTGGTAGATGATACTATTCTCCCCCTCTCTTCCCCCCCCCCCCCCCCAAAACCCCATGGTCTGTATCATACAAGATTAAGGTTTTTTTAACACAATCTGATCATCATTTAAATTATGTTCATATGTTCAGAAAAACAAATTTTCCCACAGAAGCATTTTTTAGACTATGGAATAACAGAAGAGTCCACAAAGTCTGTGGAAGCACTTATTATGGTAAAATGCTATGCATTTAGACATGCTTTCTGAGTTTCGTTTAGTCTTGAGCATATCGTTCGAAGGGAATTTGTAACAAACCTCTTCTTATAGCCTAAAGCTTATCTGTTTGCCATTGTAGTATTTTCTTCGTTTGGAAGCACTCTGTAAAATGTAGGATGTTCATCATAATCCTGACATTCGCAATGGTAGAGCTACTGACATGCAAATGGCATGACACTCTTCCCAGAGAGTACTGAAGCACATACATTACTTTTGTTGTTTGTATGCTGGTATGCACAAAGAGGGCATTAAGTTGTTATACTTCTAGTTTGCTTGCTGCTAGTTAACCTAGACCAATGCACACTTGCTGGTTAAAAGAAAATAATTAATTAAAGGTGTGCTGATAATTGGCTCCTATTTCGCAGATGACCTTGAAGAGCAAATTGGACCTGCAGAAAAATGTGTACTTCCCTTTCCTTCAGTAGATATAACACTTTGTTTCTATCAGCAGACTTTCTGTCGATATCTACCAGAGGTCAGCATTAGAACCACTGCATTTAATTATAACTTCTTGAACTGACTCTATCAAAAGATTCTGTTCTGATATTTTCTATCAGCCTCTGAAGCTGGAAGTTAGGATTGCTCAAAGTTACCTACTAATGCAAAATGTATGGTGAGAGTTTAACACCCTGTGGGGCACCAAAAGATTTAGAAAAATACACAGCCGAAAGCTGGGTTTTTTTGCTAAGCACTTTTAGATTTATTTTTTTCTGCACACCTGATGGTGTGGGGAAGACAGTCTAATCTGGCTAATCACAGTGTGGTTAAATCAAACTCCTTAACTGAGAGTGCACTGTACTGAATTTGGTGATGTTCATTTCAGTGGTAAAATAATGGATACTTTGAGTTCTCCTTAGATGCTTTTTTTTTTTTTTTTAATCTTATCTGTGCTGGTTTGATAAGCTAGTAGAAGACTAAATATATGTTGATAGTTATCTCTTGGATTTGTCAAAACTAGAGAGGGTTGATTATGCAAAAATACTACTTGGTTATTTTTTAATCTTTGATTATTGTGTTCTTTGTTTGGCAATGTAGAAAGTACATGTGTTACACATGTAATTGATAATGATGTTAGAAAGTGTGATCTTATATTGTGAGGCTTATATCCTAGATCTACTGTTGTTTGTAGTGTTACATGCATGTTAGTTTGGTTATTGTTTTAATCTTGAATTGTTGGACAGTTTTCAGAAAAAACACTTCTACAGTTAGCTGAGTGATATCTATCTATCTATCTATCTATAGATAGATAGATAGATATATCTATCAGCTATGTCAACAAGGATTTTTATATATATTAGCCTTTATATGTATAAATCCTTGTTGAGTAATTATTGTCAGACTGCCAGGAGCTCAAAGTAACCCAGATTTCTGTACACGTTCATTCTGGCTCTTTTGCTGAGCTACACTTTTATACATAATTCCTTATAGAGCAGGGAGAGCCACAAAACACTATGTATGCTTTAAAATATCATGGATTGGAGAACTGGGGATTGTAGGCCTGGTCCACACTTAAAATTTTTGCTGCTTTAACTATGCTAGCATAATTAAAGCAGTGCAAACAAAAAAAGCTAGTGTAGATACAGTTATATTAGTATAAAAATATTGCTTATTCTGGTTTGGCAAAGTGCAATAAGCTATCTTGGAATACAGTAATTAATATTGGTATAACTGCATACACACTGGGGCTTTTCCTGGCACAAGGTATTCAGTAAGACCATTTTTTTAATTGATGCTGCTTCAAAACTAGTTGATCAAAAAGGAAGAGCAGCTTATGGTTTTCTCTAATGTGTGTGGTTTTGGAGTATTTTTTTTTTTAATCATTACTATTGAATGTTGATTGGGATATGGGGCTGAACAGAGCTCTAAATTAATATTTTTCAGTCTTAGATGTTATTTATTGTTCCTATAGAAGTAATTGTAATTTTAAAAAGTCACTTTTGCACAATGAGCTATAGTTTCAGTTTGGAAATATTTTAAAGAGATTTAAAATAGAATAAAACGTCTACATATTAAGAGGAATTAATATGGGTATAAGTCATGTGACTTCTTCCATTAGAGCCAGTAGACTCTGTGTGGTTAAATCCCTGCAGATTGCTTTGAAAATGTGAGGGCATTTTAAAAAGTTTAATCCCAGTATCATTTTCAGATTCTTCTATACATTGAAATGTTAGACCCATGTTTGAGGGGTGTTATTGCATCTTCATACTAACAACAGCTTTATTGTTTTCTCATGTGCAAGGCCTTTTAAAAGACAACTCCGTTATTTTGATTGAAAGCAGTAGGATGCACATTAAATAAAACCTTCCCAGTGTACATCAGGTTAAAGTGTTAGAATACCAATGACTTACAAATTAAGAGTAAAAGGGCCTGATCCAACTATCTCTGGAGACAAGGGAAGTTGTATTGAGCCCTAAGTGTGTAATAATTGTGTGGAACCAGAGGAGAGATTTTTGTGTTATAAAGGCTCTATACATTTTTGGACATACGCTTATATTAATTTTTATTCATTATGCAGTAGGTCCTGTCAACACCTACATTCAAGTTGTGAGTACAGTTGTTATAGTAGGGTTTTTACGAGCATTGTTTGTTTATTTACTATTGTAATAACTTATGAGTTAGTTGTTTTGTGCTTTATTTTGCTAAAAGGATGTACCTTTTGGCATTTAGAGGTTGGTCTAGCACTCTTTGAAGGTTGATTCCTCTTGACTTCAGTGGGTGCTGGATCAGGTCTTCAGTGAAGCTAAACAGAGAAGGATTTGAAAGTGCCACTGAACTGTGCACTACCAAATAACCTTAATTTAGTAAGTCAAGAAATCTCACTGTTAGTATTTGCAAGTCTTTTCTCTTATTTCTTGAAGATTTCTCTGTATATATATTTATAGTGAAATAAGTTATAGTTTGAGCCAGGTTTTGCAGTGTGCTTATCAGGTAAGTTTGAGCCACAAGGTAAGAACGTTTTATCGGTTTTGCCAAAAATGTCTTTGTAAACATGATTAAAAGGTCATTCCCCCCCTGTTGTTTGTTTTAATGTAATTTAGAGAACATGGCCAAGTATATTTTTAAAGAGAGAGGGGAGTTTCACTATTTTAATGGCAAAAGTGACTAAAATTAGATACGTTAATATTTGTCTTGAAAGATTAAGGGAATTAGTCAATGCTGGCATAAGCAAACTCTATAGAGTTGCAGCTGTTTATGGAAGAGAAGAATATGACTCTATTTGTTTAATTTGTGTTCTCATTGCATTGCAAATACTAAAATGTTCTGGATTTTAAGAAATAATTGAGTGAGAGAAATAGTGCTGTCTTCTCGTACCACACATTTTAAGGAGAAGTTTTAAGCTATGCCAGATTTCCTCCCCAAGCATCACCATAGAGATTAAAAAATGTGATATTTACTTCATGAGTGTAGGCTGTGTGCACCAGTGCCTCTTGTGTAGTGGCTAGAGCAAGGGACTGATCATTAGGATCTCTGGGTTCTATTCAAATCCCTTACATTAAAATCGCTGTGTAACTTTGGTTAACTTCTCTACACTTCAGTTTTTACCCTTCTGTAAAGTGAGTGTAATATTATGGGGCAAATTAATGTTGAAATGGTGAAATTCTGAGAAGAAAGATAATATATAAGCAGCATATTATTTAAATTTTTCAATAAGCTTGCAGTTCACTTGGAGTTGACATAGATATGGATTCAGCTTTTCCTAAAACACATGCATAAGAATCAGTGGTGTGTATATATTTCAAGAGAAATTGCGAGGATGAGTGAAAATTTTAGACTGACTTCCAGTGCAAGCTGCTTGCTGCTAAATTATCCAAAATGGCATCTAGATATGAAATAGACATCTAGAAATGGAGCCTTTTGAAGAGATTTTTATATGAATGATAATTTGAGCACAAATATCTTAGTACAATGATAATAAATATTAAATAAGTACAATGTTTAATTCATACTTAATGAACATTTTTAAAGTACTGTATTCTTATATAGCTGTAGTAGGAAAGTACAGCATTGTTAACACATAATAAATCAGGATATTTCAGCCTCCTGATGAGGAAGTAGGAATAGAAGCACAAAAATAATTGACACAAGTATAGAATCGTCTATTATGTACAACTGCTCTGCAGATGAAACCAGTTTGACCCAGGAGAGATGTGGGTTAGCATTAGTAAGAAAAATAAAAGATTTATTAATAAGCACCTAATATTTCCATTTGGAGCTGAAAAGCAAATAGAATATCTCATTAAAGAGCAGATTTACACTGTCTGTCTCATCTGAGTCCATTCATTGGTTTCTTAATGGAATCTAAGATGAGATGGGTACAGAAGAGTCTTAATAAGGGTAGCACCTTCATCATCATGAATTTATTGGATGTTGATAATAATGATGGCTAGATGACTATACAGCATTTGGGTGGCATGTGGCCTGTTAAAGGAGGACTTTAATGCTGACACAAGCATGCACATCAAGTAATGCACAAAGCACATTATTTGGCAGTGATTTTTCTATAGTTATTTTGCCAGTATTTGAAATATTTGCAGTTACCACCTTCTCAACCTAGTTTCTCTTCCTATTGGATTCTGCAGCAAATCTGTAATCCTGTTAATCATATCCAGGACTGGCTCTAGGCACCAGCAAAGCAAGCACGTGCTTGAGGCGGCACATTTCCAGGGGCCGCATTCCGCCCATCCTTTTTGCGGGGGGGGGGGGGGAGTTGCGCTCTCGGAGCTGCGCCACTTAGACGGGCGCCCCCATCCACAGCAGGAAGGGGAAGCCCCAGCCCCGGGATGCTGAGTTGCCAGGGCCCAGCCGCTACCTGGGGAGGAGAGGGTGAGTCCTGCCGGGGAGACGGGGCTGCGCCACCTCATCTGCGCACTGGCTGCTGTGCTGCCTTGTGCCACCCCTTATATCGGGGCTTCTCTGCACGGCCGGGTGGGGGAGGGGGTAAAGCCCCTGCAGGCGCTGGGAGAAGGTGACATCACTCCCTCTGCTTCCAGCGCTGCCTGTGAGCCCCAGCCCCACCTGAGCTTGGGGCGGCAAATTTTTTGCTTGGGGCGGCAAAAAACCTAGAGCCAGCCCTGATCATATCATGGTGTGCGGTTGTATTGTTATATCAAAGATGCAGCATTATAGCTTTGCTGTAGTATCAGCTAAGAGAAGAAGATGGGCTATAGAGAGAAGATCCTTTATTTGAACACAGATATCTTATGGAAGGGTAATGGGATACAGATAGTTTTACCATAAATCACTGGGATTCAACTATCATTTAAAAAAAAAAAATCATTATCCTTGAGCTGGTATCCTACATGACATGAGTCTATGATCTCAGTCTAGGGTTTAGTGAACAATTTTTCCACATTCTAATTGCTTTCTTTAAATAAGAAGACAAGGATTAAATGGGCATAAAGAGAAAACTACCATTTCATATTTAAAGATGGTTCCTCCAACACTGGGTTAAAGCACAGTAGGAGGATGGTATGTGGAAGCTTGTCTTCCTACTGTTATCTATTCAGTGGATACATTGGCAACACTGAAGGTTGAAATCCTATCTGATACCTTTTCCCAAAGTGTATGGTAAAATAAAAAGAACTATTCTATTTTAAAGTTTTCCAAATCTTGCTTTAAAAGTGTTCTTTGTAATATAATGTTTGTGAATTGAAATTGATTTGCTTTGATGTCACGTTTTCCTGTAAAAATTGCCATTAGCTTTAAAATGATTGCAGCAAATATAAAGAATGCTGCCATCTCAGGACAGAAAAAATGCGTATAATGTACTATTAGATCTAGATTTTAAAAACCAAATCCGACTTGTCAATACGTTAGCAACCTTATCTAACTTTTTACAATTTCATCTATAGTTCCAGTTCCATTTGAGAAGTTGATGTTTCAGAATTGTTATTGGACTAGAGATTAGATTAACCTCATTAAACAGGAGCTGCTAAAATGGATGTGACAGGACATAACTTTATAATCTTCATCTATTGTCATATGAAGTTAAAATGAAGTATTTTCATACATATACCTGTAGATTCGGTAAAGTTTTACTTATTTCATTATCTTTTTAAATGCCTGGTGCATGAATACATTTGAGATATATGCTGATTTTTAAATTCCATTGGGTTTTTGTAAATATTTTATCAGCCCTTTTAGGTGTGTATCCAGTTTATATAGGCTGACGAAACAGTGTTCAGAAATGTAGTAGGGCAGGGTTTGCCCTATATCTTTTCAAATAGTAACTAGAAATTAAATGTATTGGTTGGTGTTTTTCAGGGTTGTTCTTGAAGGTATTTTAGTTATTTTCCTATTTTTAACATAAAATATAATAACGTTTCCATGCTGTGTAAAACAGCATAAGGGATGAAGCTGTGATTGTGGTGCCAAACATTCAAACTACATATTGTTAACTATTGCCTTTTCCTATTTGCACTAGTTCTTAAAATTCAACTGTTTGTTGGTAATTTAGCAAATGACACCAGTCATTTCACTTGCTTTTTAACCATACTTCCCCCAACCATTTTGCATATGTTTAAAATTTTGCTCCTCCTTTTGGTTACATCTTTAAAAAAGGACACTTTGGTTATTGAAACCTCAGAAAGATGTGGCACGCGGTGGATGAGAGAAGCTTTATGCAAGGTAAAGTCATGTATTAAAACTGACAATTGGACTTTATTTGCAGAAACAAATTTTAGATTAATATATATAAAGAGAGTGATATGTGTTTGTTCTTTTCATGGAGTGATATCATACTGGATTCTTCTTTACCAAGAAGTTTTAGCATATGTAGCATCAAATTCAGCACCTAGATCAATGTCTATAATTAAAGTGTAATATCAGTGTCTATAATTAAAGTGTAATAATGTAAATGTTAATCCAAAAATTAAGTTAGAGAAATTTTAGAGTTGAAGAGCACAGTGATCTATGTAAAATATTATGTTCACTTTGTGTATCATTTTCAAAGAAAAAGCACTTTCCTATTAGCTAGCATGTGAATGAATTATAGATTCTCATATTTGTTAGTCTGTAACAGAGTGAAGTAAAATTTACATTTAACAACATGTCTGTGAATGGATAATCTGATTATACAAATGTTGAATCAAAGCACCTTATACTATGCTGCTTAAATTTGTTTGTAATTGCACCTTTTGTTATCTGCACATTTTTTCTTATTGAACATTCTTGCGTGATAACATTGCTCCCTGTGGGTCTAAGTGGAAAATTAGCCAACCTACAGCATCATTTACTTATATCATTATATTTCAATACTATGTTGTATTGTGAGTTCAGTGCTTCAAAAATAAAAGCTACTTCCATTTGTTTACTTTGATTATTTAATCTGTTTTACTTTTTCACTTTAAAATTAAAAATCAAATGCTACATAAAGCTTTAAGGACAGAAGAACAAATAACATCTATTCACTTGAGTTGGGTTAGCAGTTACAAGTTAATAATTTTCCCACTAATGTAGCTTTTTTTAAAATATAATTTTTAGTTAAAACATTTGCTTTCATATTCCAACTATAAAAAAAATTCTTTCTAGCTTTAACCAGGAAGTAACTATCCTTTCTGACTGCTATCAGATTGCAATTTAGGTTTTTTAAATGTATGCACATATCTATTGTTTTTGGTGCATATAAAGTAGGCATATTTACACATCTGGGGGGGAGGGATAGCTCAGTGGTTTGAGCATTGGCCTGCTAAACCCAGGGTTGTGAGTTCAATCCTTGAGGGGAGCCATTTAGGGCTCTGGGGCAAAAAAACAACTGTCAGGGACAGTACTTGGTCCTGCTAGTGAAGGCAGGGACTGGACTCAATGACCTTTCAAGGTCCCTTCCAGTTCTATGAGATAGGTATATCTCCATATATTATTATTTATCTTGGCAAATCATGAAACATTTTAAAAATGTCACTGAGAGCATCTTTTTAAAGAAGGCATAAATAACAAAACACAGCTCTAGTTTCTTTACCCATTCTATACAACCAAGATCCTTACATCAGCCTGCCTGCCTTCCCCATATCTGTAAATCAATATCATCTAAAGCAGGGGTCAGCAACCTTTGGCACGCAGCTCGCCAGGGTAAGCACCCTGGCGGGCCGGGCTGATTTGTTTACCTGCCGCGTCTGCAGGTTCGGCCGATCGCGGCTCCCACTCCTCCTTGTAGCAACCTTTTATGTACTTGAAAACTGTTATCATGTCCCCTCTCAGTCTTCTCTACTCCAGACTAAACAAACCCAATTTTTTCAATCTTCCCTCATAGGTCATATTTTCTAGACCATCATTTTGTTGCTCTTCTCTGGACTTTCTCCAATTTGTCCACATCTTTCCTGAAATGTGGCGCCCAGAACTGGACACAATATTCCAGTTGAGGCCTAATCAGCACAAGTAGAGCGGAAGAATTACTTCTCACATCTTGCTTACAATATTCCTGCTAATACATCCCAGAATGATGTTTGCTTTTTTTGCAACAGCCTTACACTGTTGACTCATATTTAGCTTGTGATCCACTATGACCCCCAGATCTCTTTCCGCAATACTCCTTCCTAGGCAGTCATTTCCCATTTTGTAAGTGTGCAATTGATTGTTCCTTCCTAAGTGGAGTACTTTGTATTTGTCCTTATTGAATTTCATCCTATTTACTTCAGAACATTTCTCCAGTTTGTCCAGATCATTTTGAATTTTAATCCTATCCTCCAAAGCACTTGCAACCCAGCTTGGTATTGTCCGCAAACTTTATAAGTGTACTCTCTATGCCATTATCTAAATCATTGATGAAGATATTGAACAGAACCGGACCCAGAACCGATCCCTGCAGGACCCCACTCGTTATGCCCTTCCAGCATGACTGTAAACCACTGATAACTACCAGTTATGCACCCACCTTATAGTAGTTCCATCTAAGTTGTATTTCCCTAGTTTGTTTATGAGTATCAAAATCCTTACTAAAGTCAAGATATACCACATTTACCGCTTCCCCCCTATCCACAAGGCTTGTTACCCTGTCAAAGAAAGCTATCAGGTTGGTTTGACACGATTTGTTCTTGACAAATCCATGCTGACTGTTATTTTATCACCTTATTATCTTCTAGGTGTTTGCAAATTGATTGCTTAATTATTTGCTCCATTATCTTTCCAGGTACAGAAGTTAAGCTGACTGGTCTGTAATTCCCCGGGTTGTCCTTATTTCCCTTTTTATAGATGGGCACTATATTTGCCCTTTTCTAGTCTTCTGGAATGTCTCCAGTATTACTTTTCTGGAATGTTTTCCAGTATTACTTTTCCAACAGATATCTGTGGTAGTTAAAGTTCCCCAATATTACCAGGTCTTGTGATCTGGATATTTCTGTTTATTCTAGAAATGCCTCATCTGCCTCCTCTTCCAGATTTAGACCCCTATCATGGTGTCACTCCTATTTTCTCCCCCTTTTATCTCAACCCAGAAACTTTTCTGCCTCTCACCTTCTTCTGGATCTCAGAGCAAGTGTACATATTCTTGATGTATAATGCAACACCTCCTTCGGTTTTATCCTGCCTGACCTTCCTGAACAAGCTATACCCCTATTTACCAACATTCCCCTCATGAGGCGTATCCCACCAATGTGTGATGCCAAGTAAGTCATAATTTAGATTATGCACTAAAACTTCCAGTTCTTCCTGTTTGTTCCCCATACTCCTTGCATTTGTGTATATAAATCTAAGATGTAAAGCAGATTCCTTCACTTAATTCCATCCTGTTGCTCATATGACTCTATAGTAATTTACCATTCCTTCTCACTAGCTTGGTGAGTCACCATGCAAAGATGCTCTTTCCCTTCTTAGATGGACCCCATCTTTTCCCAGCACTCCTCCTTCCCAGAACAGCATCCCATACATACATACTGTGCATGTAAAGGACATGCAGAATAAGTTTCCTATGTCAACTCCACTCATGAGTACAAAGAAGCAGTGTCGTCCAGTGGGTTGAGCACGAGACTGAGAGTCAGGACACCAGAGGCCAGATCTTCAGCTGATGTAAATTACAGAGCTCTGACAATTTGCATTACCTAAGTATCTGCTATGCCATTGGTCTACTGTGTCACTGTAACCAAGTCACTTCTCTTTCTTCCTTTGTCCATGAAGTCTATTTGGACGATGTTCTTCATAGTGCTTACTATGTGTTTGCAGAGTGCCTGGAACAATCAGCATTGGTATCATTAAGCACTACTATAATATAGTGGTGAATCATTTGTTTTATCCACTGATCACTATTTTATTTTTATTAATGTTCTGTGAAGATATTCCATTTATTTTTTCTCACTGGCCCCCTAATTACTTAAGCAACACAATGTGCAGAAAAATATTTTTTCTGCTAAAGCTCCTATTTTATCCATTGATTCTTTCTACAGATTTACATACAGCTGCAGATCCTTCACACCTACCATGTGCATTTTGATAAGTCATTCTTTCACATTTTTGATACTATCAGCAGTTTAATTTATTTGTACCAAATTAACTGTATGGAAAACAAGATAACCTTTGACATTAAAGTAAATTTTTATATTTATTTGCACACTAAGGAAAGCCACTGCATTCTGATGTTACTGGTAAAGTTACTGCAATGCTAAATAGAATATAAAGACTGAAATGAAAGTAACACAAATAAATAACACTTGCTTCTACAGTGCAAATTGTATGTTGTGAATGTATGAGTTACATTTAGTGCTTACAAAAAGTTTAAACAGTCACACAATGTCACCCTGGTAATTGTGCATCTTATTGGTCTTTCTTTTTTTGTGTATGCAGTGTAGTTGTAGCCGTGTCAGTCCCAGGATATTAGAGAGACAAGGTGGGCGAGATAATATATTTTATTGGACCATCTTCTGTTGGTGAGAGAGACAAGCTTTTGAGCCACAAAGAGCTCTTCTTCAGGTCTGTGTGGGTCGAAAGCTTGTCTCTCACCAACAGAAGTTGGTCCAATAAAAGATATTACCTCACCCACCTTTCCTTTTTTGTGGACAGTTTTAAACATAGTTTATATGATATTAAAAGTTATATCCATTCCTTTTAGACAGTTTCTTTTTCCTTAAGCAAAGAGGGAAACTTCAATTTTTAATAGGAAATAGTAAAACTTTTTTAGAACTGATAAATTATAAAGGAGGTGTTTAAAGCTAAAACATTTGACAATAAATAATACTTGTCCATAGCTGTAGAAGTCTCAAGTTTAGCTAAAGATTTTACTCCTCTCTTTTCTTTATATGGAAGTTCATGCATCAGACCTGCTTTATTTTAAACAATCTCAACTTTGTTTATTAGCATTTAATGTTAAAATCAGGCAGTTTTTTGCAGAAGTATTGGACATTTTTATATACCTATTTTCAACTATATTTTGAAAATATAACACATTCCATTAAAATATTTTGTGCATTAAGCACCCATTTTTATGTGAAGTGCGGCTTGGAAAACAGTGCAGTATTCCACATTATAGTGCAATATTCCATTATACATTGGAGAATTTTGGTGAATTTTTCTTCATATTGTAGTTTGAGGAATTTCCTTGTATAATCCATTTACATGTGTTCACAGAGGACATCAAAATAGCATAGTCAGACACCTCTGATGCACAGCACTTATTTGTATTCTTTTCACACAGCAGTTCATTAACAGATGATTACTGTGCCTGGCTTTTCAGCTTGCTCTGTATTTTGATTGTTAAATGGGATGAAGCAGAATTTCCAGCTGACAAATGGATCTGCAGACCACATCCCCTCTGTCAATTGAATGTCATGACACCTAAACCAGTATGCTGTTGCGATTAGAAAGCTGTTTATGAAGTATAGCCAGGGGACATTCATCTCCATGTAGGCTGGAATCTGAGCACCAAGCAACAAGATGATCATCTGAAGGAAAACAAAAGGTGTCCAGGTGCCAAGAAAGCAGATGAGGAGTCTTGTCAAAAGCTGCTTTTTACAGACAGTGCAATCGCAGTCAGATGCATATGAAAAGATTAAAACAGTCACACTTGTAAAGGAAATAATCCGGACGGACCGCACCATAGTTATAACTTCTGACCAACAAATCACAAGAGCCACACCTATAACAAACAGGATGGTTAATGATAGCCAGTAGCTCTGAACACTGATATAGAAAGGGCATGTAAAAAAGTGGTTCTGTATTTCTAATTCTGCAGAGACAGCTGGAACTTTCAGAATATAAAAGAGGACTGAAATCCATATAAAAACCACAGCAAGTATATAAAGTAGTCTTTGACCTATGCTAGCAGGTTTAGGGGTTTGAGCTATAGTCATGTAATAATCCAGAACAGACACAAGACAAACTGGGTAATGCAAGACACCATACATAAGGGAAATTATCTGAGTGAATAGACAAATGTGGTACTTGGTAAATCTCACACCCCAAAGTGCAAAGTCCTCAAAATAGGAGATGAAAGCTATATTCACCAGAAGTGTGAAGTCAAGGAGTGCCAGTGAAATACAGAAATATCCCATAAAACTTTGTTTTACATCCCGTCTTCTAACTCGCAACATGAAGAGATTGAGCAACACTTTTCCAAGCATAATCAGGAGCAGCATACAGCTAGCTTCAAGAGGTTGATTGAGTTGGCTGTAGTATTGAAGGGAACAATTTGCACAAGACATGGCAGCCATTCTTCAAGGATAAGAGCCAGCAAAATACATCTTACAGGACACAGTGGTTCACACCTGAAAAGAGAGTTAATGACAGTCTTGGAAAGTATATTAACTGATTACTGTTGTAACTCTCCTGCCAATCATAACTTCCCCCCCGGAAGAGATGTTACGAACCACTTGACTTTCAATGGTCCCTTGAAATGTGTTATCCACTTATGCTAACAATCTGTTCCACCTTGTATTTAGCTGTGACGCTCTTAGTACATTTCCCAGACCTGAAGAAGAGCTCTGTGTAATCTCAAAACTTGTCTCTCTCACCAATAGAAATTGATCCAAAAAAAGATATTACCTGACCCACCTTGTCTCTCTAATTTCCTGGGACCAACACAGCTACAACAACACTGCATACAATCATAACTTCGTTGTCAGTCGAGCAGTTATAAAACTCCTACTTGAATTTTCACAAGTCTTTGATTGTGTATAAAGCTTAAATGAAACACCATTTTATTGACAGCAAGTTCCTTTATCTTCTGTACATGTTCTTAGTTTTGGGAATTAAAAGACCTGTCATCTTAAATAATTTAAATTTAGATTTTATTTTTACTGAGCGATTTCACTATTTGTTTTCCATTTGGATTTTTTGGTTTTCTTTTTATAACTTGTTTGCATATGTTCATTTCTATACAAAGTGAGCCTGGGATGGCTGCTTCACCTACATCGGCATGGTAACATCCTCATGCTTATGCTGTCCTCTGGAAGAAGTCATTTTGCTTTCCTCCATTTTTCCTAGAGAATCAGGATGTGGTAAGATTAACTGTCCTTATCTGTGTGTTTAGAGAAGTGAATAAGAGTAAATGAATTAGATTGCCACCTAATATAATTTAAAAAATCTGTTTCCTAATCCCACAAAGCCAATAACTATCACTTTTTCATTTTTTTTTTTAAAAGTGGCTTTCTCTCCTCACCCAGTCTTCTACAAAGAAGCCACTACAACCCTGTGGGTGATGTCTGCTCGCTTACTTTCTCCTCTGCCTGCTTCTTGGAGAAAATTGGGTGTGGGGTGCTTTAAGCCACAGTTTCCCCAGGAGTAGCTCCTCCTGATCGGCTGAGGAAGCCTTGCAGATTGAAGCAGCCCAAGTCTAGAGCACTCTTAGGCCCCTGTGCACAGAGGCATGTGTAGTATGGAAGTACCAGTTGTAGTTAAGGTAGAGTTAAGTTTTGCACTTTCAGCCAATGTTCAACTATTTTGTTACATATGAAGAACATAGCGTATCCTTCCCTAAATTACAGTACTTTGAAATTAGAATTAATTTTCTGAAAATTTACAAGTAATTCCATTAATTAGGTTGAGTTAAATAATCAAAAGTGGGTCCTTTAAAAAATTAGCATTGGGTGTCAGACTTTTTGTGTCTAATGGTTTCAGAACAGAGTAAGACACTTCAAATAATTAAAACTCAAATTTTGTGCATCGGCTACATTTGAAGAATTTTGGGGAGAATTAATGGTAACTTTTTTACATTATTCTTCATAACAGTTTCTCCTTCAGCAGAGACTGATAAATAATATTCCACTATAGAGAATTCTACAAAGAATTGCCCTCTTTCAAAATGGCAGCCATCTCCTCCTTTTGTTCACTATGAGACTAAGGCTACCAACTGTCCTCAAGGGTGTTAGGGTCCACCATCACTCTGAGGGAATCTTGGTTTCACTTCTGTTGGGAACAGTTGGAGGCTGTGGCCATTTTGAAAACAGGCATCTTCCTGTGTTAAAAAACTGAGGCAGCAAAGGTGGGCATATACTAGTGCCAAATCGTGTTTGCCATATTCACATGAGTGAGGTTCCAATTCAACTCCCACTGATTTCAATTAATTTTGAATTGGACCTTTTAGTTCAATTAGCTTCAATAATACTCACTTGAGTAAGGTAAGTAGGATTTGGCCTTTAATAACAGTGGTTCTATTTCCTTAGAGAACTTGTATGTTACCACTTCCATAGTTAAACTCATCTTTAAACATATCTTTCTCAGCTTTTACACATAATTAAATACCACTTTCCCAAGATTGTTTTATATTCTCCCTATTGTAACTAATCTAATCCCATTCTCCATCCTATGTAGGATCCCATCAGGGGTGAAAGTAATTTAAAGGATTTACCGGTATGCCAGAGTCCTGAGCAGGGGGTGGGGCCTCAACTGGAAGGGGCGGGACCTTTAGAGCCCCAGGCCCTTTAAATCACTGCCAGAGCTACCAGCTTCAGAGCCCGGAGCCCCGGGCGGCGATTTAAAGGGCCCAGGGCTCCAGCCGCCACTACTGCCCCGGGCCCTTTAAATTGCCGCCAGAGCCCCGCTGCCAGAGCCAGCAGAGAGTTAAAGGACCCGGGGCGGTAGCGGCGGCTGGGGCTGGGGCGGTAGCGGTGGCCGGAGCCCTGGGCCCTTTAAATTGCCACCTGAGCCCTGCTGCTGGAGCCCTGGGGTAGCAGCAGCGGGGCTCCAGCAGTGATCTAAAGGGCCAGGGGCTCCCAGCTGCCGCTACCGCAGCGGGGTCCCAGGCCCTTTAAATCGCTGCCAGAGCCCCAGGGGTCCTAGCCACCTCTGCTACCCAGGGGCTCCGGCAGCTACCCCAGGCCCTTTAAATTGCCACCTGGGGAAGCTGGTCCGGTATGCCGTACTGGGGCGTACCGGCTTACTTTCACCTCTGGATCCCATTAATTTGTCATGTTTTTAGTTATTGTGATATGCAGTCTTAACTTCATCCTGAATTACTAAACTCTAATAGGGTGCTTATAAATACTGTATCATCATTATTAAAGAGCCTCCTGTTTCTTGAAAGCATGGTCCATAGCTTCCCTGTGAGAGAGAGAACATAAGTTGTCTTTTCATTCAGTAAGAATGATCAGTTTGCATTTTTCCACAAATAAGAATCTTTGCAGTCTCTATTATACTGCGAATATAACACTTATAATTATCTTAATATAACTTCATATATCAGATCTAGGCATTTTCATGAAACATTTTCATTCATCTTCCCTACACTTTACCCTTCTCTCCTTCCTTATCCCAATTCTCCCCTCAGAGGTTTCTGCTTCAGTTCTCAATTTTTTTCAGCTGCTACAGACCAACTTTTGCTTCCAACATTCTATTTTTAACAAGTTAAAAAATCTATTGTCCAAAAAAAAATTTTTTCCAGGGGAGCTGAAAAACTTTTTACCTGCCAAGACTTTATTCGGGGTATTATGTTCCTCTTGCAACACTCATCTGTCTGTCAGTACTTTCACCTGCTTCAGGTGAAAGAGAGCTGCAAGCATTCACCCTGCATTAGGGTGGTGTGATCAACTGTTTCAGGGGAAAACCCCAGAACTCATGCCATGGCCATTAAGGTAAATAAATAAAGAATTATTCTTCCATTCTCTTTTATGCCTGATTAATTTATATTTAAATCTCCATCCACATCTTGTTACCATTTTGCATAAATAGACAACATTTGTGAACTAGGTGTAATTTAAGTACTACTCTCAATGGGAAGAGAAGACAGGGTTATCTGGCGTTTGAATTTTACTGTCTCCCCAACTTTAATGATAACTAGTGGATATATACCTCACGTTAGAAGGTGGCCCGAAGGCTTTCAATATACTATACACACATTTATACTATTAAAATAATTGTACATTTGAAAGCATATTGTCAAGTTCAGGACACATTTAACCTGGTTACACTTGGACAGATCTTTCCACGTTTAATCAAACAGCGATGAAAATACTTTACAGGTGAACTGAAAATCTGCTAAATCAGGAGGCAAATACTGGTCCAAGCTTAACAAATGGCTCTTAATTTTGTTTGCACCATCACCTATAAATGTTGTTTGCATGTGCAAATTTAGTCACTGGTGCATAAATACCTTGCAACACCGGCAACAACAGTGCCATGCGAACATCTATTCTCACTTTCAAGTGATGTAAATAAGAGGCGGGCAGCATTATCTCTCATAAATGTAAACAAAGCAATTGGCTGAACTAGAAGTAGGACTGACCGGAGTTGTAGGCTCTAAATTTTTACATTGTTTTTTTTTTTTTTTGAGTGCATTCATGCTTTAACTCAATTTACTGTGTGCAACATGGCCCACATTTTCAAAAGTGCACATCATGCAAGAGTTCACTCTGTAATTGTGTACTGGCTGTTGCATGTGCACAAGTCAGGCTGGAGCAATTTTGTGTGTGTGTAGGCAAAGAACATTATACAATATAAATTAAAGCACTTATGAATGGATGAAAAAAATAACGTGTACTATTCTGCATACATCAATTCTCCTACCTGCTGAACATGTGAGGAAGGACCTGTGGTCAATCAGCATCAAAAGGGTTAGTGGTATTAACTCCTGCACAATAATACCAGAGTCCTTTATTCAAAGAGAGAGAACTTTTGCCCATAGCCCCTGCCCCAAATGTTGTTGCTGTCATTTTCAACTATCCAGCGAATAGTTAAGTTGTGTCAGCATTTCTATTATAAACCACTATTTTCAAAAGGCCTAAAAGGTTCACTGTGGGGTGAAACTCAATTCATGTAGTCATAACATTTTGTTTTCATAGATCATAGACTATCAGGGTTGGAAGGGACCTCAGGAGGTCATCTAGTTCAACCCCCTGCTCAAAGCAGGACCAATCCCCAACTAAATCATCCCAGCCAGGGCTTTGTCAAGCCTGACCTTAAAAACCTCTAAGGAAGGAGATTCCACCACCTCCCTAGGTAACCCATTCCAGTGCTTCACCACCCTCCTAGTGAAAAAGTTTTTCCTAATATCCAATCTAAACCTCCCCGACTGCAACTTGAGACCATTACTCCTTGTTCTGTCATCTGGTACCACTGAGAACAGTCTAGATCCATCCTCTTTGGAACCCCCTTTCAGGTAGTTGAAAGCAGCTATCAAATCCCCCCTCATTCTTCTCTTCTGCACACTAAACAATCCCAGTTCCCTCAGCCTTTCCTCATAAGTCATGTGCTCCAGCCCCCTATTCATTTTTGTTGCCCTCCACTGGACTCTTTCCAATTTTTCCACATCCTTCTTGTAGTGTGGGGCCCAAAACTGGACACAGTACTCCAGAAGAGGCATCACCGATGCCAAATAGAGGGAAATAATCACGTCCCTCGATCTGCTGGCAATGCTCCTACTTATACAGCCCAAAATGCCGTTAGCTTTCTTGGCAACAAGGGCACACTGTTGACTCATATCCAGCTTCTCATGCACTGAAACCCCTAGGTCCTTTTCTGCAGAACTGCTGCCTAGCCACTCGGTCCCTAGTCTGTAGCAGTGCATGGGATTCTTCCATCCTAAGTGCAGGACTCTGCACTTGTCCTTGGTGAACCTCATCAGATTTCTTTTGGCCCAATCCTCTAATTTGTCTAGGTCCCTCTGTATCCTATCCCTACCCTCCAGCATATCTACCACTCCTCCCAGTTTAGTGTCATCTGCAAACTTGCTGAGGGTGCAATCCATGCCATCATCCAGATCATTAATGAAGATATGAACAAAACTGGCCCCAGGACCAACCCTTGGGGCACTCTGCTTACTACCGGCTGCCAACTAGACATGGAGCCATTGATCACTACCTGTTGAGCCCGATGATCTAGCCAGCTTTCTATCCACCTTATAGTCCATTCATCCAGCCCACACTACTTTAACTTGCTGGCAAGAATACTGTGGGAGTCTGTATCAAAACTTTGCTAAAGTCAAGGACTAACACGTCCACTGCTTTCCCCTCATCCACAGAGCCAGTTAACTCGTCACAGAAGGCAATTAGGTTAGTCAGGCATGACTTGCCCTTGGTGAATACATGCTGACTGTTCCTGATCACTTTCCTCTCTTCTAAGTGCTTCAAAATTGATTCCTTGAGGACCTGCTCCATGATTTTTCCAGGGACTGAGGTGAGGCTGACTGGCCTGTAGTTCCCCGGATCCTCCTCCTTCCCTTTTTTAAAAAGATGGGCACTACATTAGCTTTTTTCCAGTCATCTGGGACCTCCCCCAATCGCCATGAGTTTTCAAAGATAATGGCCAATGGCTCTGCAATCACATCCGCTAACTCCTTTAGCACCCTCGGATGCAGGCATCCAGTCCCATGGACTTGTGCTCGTCCAGCTTTTTTAAATAGTCCTGAACCACTTCTTTCTCCACAGAGGGCTGGTCACCTCCTCCTCATACTGTGCTGCCCAGTGCAGTAGTCTGGGAGATGACCTTGTTTGTGAAGACAGAGGCAAAAAAAGCATTGAGTACATTAGCTTTTTCCACATCCTCTGTGACTAGCCCCCACTTTCCTTGACCACCTTCTTGTTGCTAATATACCTGAAGAAACCCTTCTTGTAACTCTTAACATCCCTTGCTAGCTGCAACTTCAAGTGTGATTTGGCCTTCCTGATTTCTCTCCTGCATACCTGAGCAATATTTTTATACTCCTCCCTGGTCATTTGTCCAATCTCCCACTTCTTCTAAGCTTCTTTTTTGTGTTTAAGATCAACAAGGATTTCACTGTTAAGCCAAGCTGGTCGCCTGCCATATTTATTATTCTTTCTACACATCGGGATGGTTTGTTCCTGCAATAAGGATTCTTTAAAATACAGCCAGCTCTCCTGGCCTTCTTTCCCCCTCATGTTATTCTCCCAGGGGATCCTGCCCATCAGTTCCCTGAGGGAGTCTGCTTTTCTGAAGTCCAGGGTCTGTATTCTGCTGCTCTCCTTTTTTCCTTGTGTCAGGATCCTGAACTCGACCATCTCATGGTCACTGCTTCCCAGGTTCCCATCCACTTTTGCCTCCCCTACTAATTCTTCCCTGTTTGTGAGCAGCAGGTCAAGAAGAGCTCTGCCCCTAGTTGGTTCCTTCAGCACTTGCACTAGGAAATTGTCCCCTACACTTTCCAAAAACTTCCTGGATTGTCTGTGCACTGCTGTATTGCTCTCCAGCAGATATCGGGGTGATTGAAGTCCCCCATGAGAACCAGGGCCTGTGACCTAGTAACTTCTGTTAGTTGCCTGAAGAAAGCCTCGTCTATCTCATTCCCCTGATCTGGTGGTCTATAGCAGACTCCCACCACCACATCACTCTTGTTGTTCACACTTCTAAACTTAATCCAGAGACTCTCAGGTTTTTCTGCAGTTTCATACCGGAGCTCTGAGCAGTCATACTGCTCTCTTACATACAATGCAACTCCCCCACCTTTTCTGCCCTGCCCGTCCTTCCTGAACAGTTTATATCCATCCATGACACTACTCCAGTCATGTGAAAAGCGAAAGAGAGTCCTGTGGCACCTTATAGACTAACAGACGTATGACGAAGTGGGTATTCACCCACAAAAGCTTATGCTCCAATACGTCTGTTAGTCTATAAGGTGCCACAGGACTCTTTTTTGCTTTTTACAGATCCAGACTAACATGGCTACCCCTCTGATACCAGTCATGTGAGTTATCCCACCAAGTCTCTGTTATTCCAATCACATCATAATTCCTTGACTGTGCCAGGACTTCCAGTTCTCCCTGCTTGTTTCCCAGGCTTCTTGCATTTGTGTATAGGCAATTACGATAACTCGCTGATCATCCTGCTTTGTCAGTATGAGGCAGGAGTCCTCCCCTCTTGCGCTCTCCAAACACTTTAAAACAAACCTTACTGTATTAAAACTGCCACCAAAACAAAGTTGTTTTTTAAAATATATTAGAGACAAGGGATGAGGGTTGCACTGAGTAGGAAAACTTAATCTTTTCTTTTTCTTGGTCTTGTGGTGAGAGCAATGGGTCAGAGAGAGGTGTTTAGGGAAGAAACAGTATTCGTGCCAGCAAGTGACTGGCCACAGAAAATCAACACTAGAACTGGGAGTAAAACCCTGGCGTTCCACTGCATACTCTGCTCTGACTGTTAAACACATTGCTTCTCTTAGAAATCACAGGTCTCGGGGTGGGAGGGGTCTCTCCCCTGGGGGGTGAGATGGGGTCTCGGGGCGACTCCCTCCCAGCAGGTGAGGCGGGGGCGAGGGAGGTCTCTCCCCTGGCGGGTGAGGTGGGGTCTCTCCCAGCGGGTGAGGCGGGGGCGAGGGAGGTCTCTCCCCTGGCGGGTGAGGTGGGGTCTCGGGTTGGGAGGGGTCTCGGAGCGAGGGGGGAGGTCTCGGGGTGGGAGGGGTCTCAGGGCGACTCTCCCCCAGCGGGTGAGTCGGGGTGAGGGGGTCTCTCCCCTGGCGGGTGAGGTGGAGTCTCGGAGCGAGGGGGGAGGTCTCGGGGTCTCTCCCCTGGCGGGTGAGGAGGGGTCTCAGGGCGACTCTCCCCCAGCGGGTGAGTCGGGGCGAGGGGGTCTGTCCCCTGGCGGGTCAGGAGGGGTCTCGGGGCGAGCCGGGGTCTCTCCCCGCGCGGGCGAGGTGGGGTCGGACCGAGGGGGGGGGGGCGGGAGAGTGTCTCCCGCAACCGGCCGGGGCAGGCAATGCAGACAGGCTGCCCAAGGCTGGGGCGGGCGGTTTGTGCCGGTGGTGGGAGCTCTAGCGATGGGGGGAAGCCCCTGCTCGCTGAGCTCGGAGGAGCCAAACCCACCTGCAGACGCTGCCTCCACGCCTGGCAGCCCGAGAGAAGTGGCTTGCTGCGCCCCAGCCTCCTTCCCCCCAGCCCCGGACGGGGCTGCCTCACAGCTCCCCGGTCGGCGCTGTCCCGTGCCGCTCTGGGTACGCGCGCGGGGGGCTCGTGGCTGCTCCCCCAGTTTCCCTGGGGGGGCAGCTGCGGCTGGCGGGGTCCCCCCGGGCTCCGCCCTGGGACGGGAGACGGGCCTGGCGGAGGAGCAGCCGCCCACAGGGAGGGGACTGCTGGTGCGGAACAGCGCACACAGCACTGCCCTGCCTGGCGCCCGCGGCGCTGGGCGGGCCCGCAGAGCCGGTTGGGTCCGACGAGAACAGGGTGTAGGCGCATCGCAGGGCCCCTCTGCCGCTCCCCTGGGGGTGGCTGGCCCCGCACGCCCCCTGCACCCGGGGCGGGATGAGGCCCATCGCACGCCGTTCCCTAGCTAGCTGGACTCCTGCCGGCCGGGGTCAACAGCGCTGGGGCCCAGACTGGAAAGATAGTTTCTCTCCTTCCCAGGGCCCCATGCTGGGAAAACAGGCGCCCAACTTCCTCATATTTGTGCGCGTCTTCAGGTCCCAGGAGCGCCAAAGGTCAGAGCATGGATCGCGGGGGTGTTTGAGTACAGGACTTTGGGCTGTCCTGTTTCTAGTCATAGACTCCTAGACGTGTAGGGCTGGCCGGGACCTGGAGAAGTCATCAACAGAATCAGCTAAACCTCCACCAGCCTTGTGCCAGGGGGTTTGTCCAACCTGCTCTTAAAAACTCCAGTGATGGCGATTCCACAACCTCCGGTGGAAGCCTGTTCTAGAGCTTAACTACCCTATAGTGGTGACCTCTCTCTCCGATGCCCAGCCAGGGCCATTGGAGCAGTGGCAATAAGCACACGCAGGGAGGCAGAGGGTGGAGTTCACAGTAGCTGCAGTCTTTTGGGGGAGACCCTAAGCCATTGTTGGAGCTACTGGGCGGGGAGGAGAAGATTGTGAAGGGAGCCTGATGGGGGTATTAGATTGAAGTTAGAGACTGGGGACTGCTTGTGCTCCCTGAGTGGGAGATGGAAACCAAGCACTCCTACCCCTGGTCTAGGGCAGTGTTTCCAAAAAGGTTGGTCCTAACCCACCAGTGGATTGCAGAAGGCACTAGGCAGCAGGTCACAGGCCCAGTGAGGAGGAGAGAACTGGGAGGGGAGGGGAGTTGTAGAATAAGATTGCCCTGCATTCACCCCACAGCAGTGGCTCCAGTCCTGAGGCCTGGGTCCTGCTCCCCACTCCAGGTACTACAACCTGAAGCACAAGGTTACACTACTGCCCCTCTGTGATGATGAAGGGGCACACAGGCCACATTTGAGTGAGTGCTGCTGTGGGATGAGCTCACTTTCTTCCCCCCCCCCCTTCTCTTCCCCACATACAGGGGCCTCCCCTCAGTGCTGGGCTGGGATTAGGTTTGCAGTGCTGAGGCACAGGGTGCTGTTGTGCGTGGTGGATGCTTCCTTGACAGGGCAAGGGGCAAGAGTAGGCAAAGGACGCTGATCCCTATGATTTTGGGCCACCGTCATGAATTTGGACCATGGCTGGGCCACAATAAAAGACAAAATGCAGATGGGGGGGTTGCCTTAGTAAAAAGTTTGGGAACCAGTGGGCTAGGGATCAGTCATGGGGCCCATGAATAGTCAAGTCCAAGTGAAATCAGCAATCTACAGCATCAGGCTCCAGGAATTTTAAAGTTTGGAATATGGAGTGTACATGTTTTGTTTTGAAATGATTTTGTTGGAGTTTGAATGTTTAGTGTGCTGTTATAGTCCTTTTCTCGGCACTCAGCTGATAGAGAAGATAATTCCAGGTGAATGTGGATACTATTTCCTACTGTGTTACAGTGAGATCCTTAGCTTGCAACTTGCCAGCATTTGCCAGGGAAACATGTTGAGACCCAAACAGTGAGGGATGAGGATGTTGGTCCAGGAGAAGATTTATTTTATAAAGTGTAATTACTGAAGCGCAGTAGGAACCTGATCCAAAGTCTATTGAAGGCAATGAAAAGAGACCAATTTTAAACCCCACTGTGATTGATCAAAGTGGAGGACATACTCCCAATAAAATATTAGCACCTAGAGCCCATAATAGGTGCTTTTTAAAATAAGTTGCCATAAATAAAGTCTTGTATACAGTGGGGATGGCCAGTGGATCTGCTTAGTGATTAACAATTAATATGCCTGCTCAAACACCAAGCTCGTGTGTGGCAGCTGGGCTTACTGGCACCTGAGGTGATTATCCCATTCATGGGCTCTCCACATCCCCCTGCCCTCAGCACAGGGGAACCTGTGGCCAGGGCCGGCTCCAGGCACCAGGCAACCAAGCACATGCTTGGGGCGGCACCTGGTAAGGGGCAGCCAATCTTGGGGTGGTGGGGGGCAGCGCGACGCAGCGCTCGGCGGGGGGGGGTTTCGGCGGCGTGGCACTCGGTGGGGGGTGGGGGGGTGTTACGGCGGGGCGGCGCTTTTTTTTGCTGCTTGGGGCGGCAAAAAGGTTAGAGCCGGCCCTGCCTGTGTCAGCTCCACTGCCAGGGACTTCTATTCCTACAGCGTGTTGGGTAGGAATTGTAACAATCTAACCGAGGATTTCCAGAATGCATAACACTGGTTCCCACCTCATATATTTGGACCAACATGATCATGATGTTGTCATTCTTGTATAGTCAGTGGCTTCAGGAAGGAAATGTGTCAGCTTCAAAGCTAGTTGACTTTGATTGCATATTATCTTTGATGTGTAGCTTCTGTTGTTTTTTTTGATCGAGTTAAGAACTTTTCTTAACCAATTTCTTCCTGTTTCCAGATCAAGCTATTGACTTTTGTGTTTTTTTTAAAGCCACTTGCTGATATGGTATGTTAAAGATATTATGGTATTTTGGATTGTCTATAGAAATTCAGAAGTAAAGTCTTTTGGGATTGTTTCAGTGCATATGGAAACTTTGACTTCTCTTTAAGCACAAACTCTTATTTAACATACTCTAGTATAGCTAAAAGCTGAGTCTTTAACCCATTACATTACTATTTTAATATTTTTTTCAGGAAAGTTTACAAATACTTAACTCCTTTAAAGATAAAAAGTCCTGTAGATTTGCTGCCTATAGCTACTCCCTTGCACTTTTATAGAACCTCTTGTGATGGGTTTGGTCACAGAAATTCCCTCAAGATTGTCACTAGATGTGCTGGGATACCACTGAGAACAAACTCCCCTGCCAGAGAAGCCTTCCCTACACTCCCGTCTTGCTGAGCTGCGCAGACCAAGAGGTTGGGTCACGCACCCTGCAGTTCACAGAGACTAAGATTCACTTATCCCAGGGGCTTCTCAGTTAACAGGAACTTTCCCAACACTCAGTATTCAGTCTTTCTGGGAGCCTAAACCCCAAATGAATCCATTTTACTCTGTATAAAGTTTATACAGGGTAAACTCATAAATTGTCCACCCTCTAGAACACTGATAGAGAGATATGCACAGCCGTTTGCTCCCACAGGTATTAATTATTTACTCTGCGTTAATTAATAAGCAAAAGTGATTTTATTAAGTATAAAAAGTAGGATTTAAGTGGTTCCAAGTAATAACAGATAGCTACACCAATCTACACTAGTTGATCTGATTCTTGATGCTAAATGTTAGGCATCAGAGGACATCCCTTATTAAAAGGGACAAGTGAGCTTCACTCTAAGATATAAGGCACCAAATAAGGAACATTCTTGTAACATCACATACCCAGTGAATTTTCAGACAGCTACACTATGGAGACTAGACAAAATTCATCTCTGGAATAAGAATCACAGCTCCTAGTGAAATCAATAGAAGCTATGTCTGCTTATTGCAGGGGCAGGCATGGCTCACGATTTCTAATTACAAGTGTCACTCTTAGCTCTCTCTTCCTGGGAGCAACCAGTTTAGCTGCACTGAGATTACCTCATTTTTCTTAACCTAAGGAAAAAACATCAATATGGCAGGTTTCAAATCAACACTGCAAAATAGAAACCTTAAACTATCTTACAATGCAGAGAACAAACTCACTTAATTCCCAATACCATTTTCCATTTCCTCATGCCAACAAGAGCTCATCACCACACAACAGAGCTAGAAGGGAATAAATGCAGGTAGTTGACCTTTTATAGTTTCCTCTCCTGTATAGGTTCTTCCTAGAGAAGAAAGAATTTGGCCCATTATTAGGAAGTTGCAAGGTTTAGATTGACCACCTGTTGTTCTCAACTGCAAATTGAGACACTGGCTCAGATTCCACTGCATTAAAGTGACAGTACAGAATTCAATACAGAGTCTCTATATAAATAACATTACAGTTTTGTTTAACACTGACCTGGTCCGAGCCAAGTAGGTTCCATCTTCTCATGTCAAGTTATCCATGACCCCCTTCTTTTTCTTAATTTCTTCTAGTCATAACTCAGTTTATCCTCCTGTAGCCTCCCTCATAGCTGTATTGTCAGCAACTCAATGAGCTGAATTTCCAGTTGTATAATGACCTCAAGTGATTGTACCCTAAGCATGTCACACAAGAATTCCACATTATTCTGAAAAGCCTCTTCTGATCTTTTCTGGAGAACAAACTGAGCATTACTACAGCATGTAAGATATAGCTGGGGAGTTTTATATTGATAAATGAGCTTCATAAGTATGAACTATTCAAATGAATGAAATACCCCTCAGAGATCAAGTGTCACTAGCAATTTCTAATTGTTTGAGGATGATCACCCTGTTAGACTTACAAAACCTAGGGCCAGCAAGTGGCTATAGAATCCTTCTGTGAGTGTGAGGATAAGGGAGAGATAGGGACTAGTAGTGAGAGCACTTAGCTGACATGAAGAAGGATAAGAAATGGAATTGAGGATTGGGAGCCAAGACTGTATTCTAGTCCCAGTTTTGCCACTGATTTACAGCATGAGCTTCAGCATTTAAAGTTAATTAGATTAATCTAACTAGAGTAAACAGAAAAGTGCCCCTTCCTGGAGTTCAGCTTGGTCCTGTGTCTTCCAGCTGTGGAGCCCAGCATTCCGAAAGGCATTCTCTCCCTTCTGGTTCCCAAGAAGCCACTGTTTAAAATCTTCCTTGGACACCTATATAAGGTGAGCTAGAGTTAATTTCTTGTCACCGGGACCAGGCAATGCCCTCTTGTGTTTGTGTCTGATCTGAAGTCAATGGGAATCTTTCCACTGAACTCAAATGGGAATGATGGTTTAAGCTCTGTGTCTGTTTTGCATTGTTGTGAAAGCTGTCATGCTGATATTCTATTCCTTTCATTAAGAGAAGTGAGGTGATATCAATCTACCTACGCTGGCTGCTCCCAGGAAGAAAGTTGCTTTCTAGTGAACCTTACAAGTGAACCACATTTTCTCCTTCTGTGACTTCACTGGGAGCTGTACTCCTTATGCCTTTACACTTAACATTTGCAATTCTGGCCTCACTTCACTTAATTTGCAATTCTGGTACTGCTATAATCGGCCTTTCATAATCTAGGCCCTCAGTAATTGAGTAATGTCTCTATGTCTCTGCCCTGAAGTTACAGTCAGCTAGGAGGGACTGGCTTTTGGTTCTTAGGAGTAAATCTACAACACAGCTTTCTCAGTTTAGGGTTGATGTTAGGGCACTATTCAAAGCCCATGTACTATGTCAGGTTCATTCCTATTTGGCTTTTGATTCCCCTTGTGTTTTTCTCCCCTCTCTCCCCTCTCCACAATGTATTAATCCCATTCCTTTCCTAGTCCTTACATTAACTGGGAATAGTTTCCGCTTTTGTGGTTAGGAAGGTTGCAGGAAGTCTATTGTGCTTGTGGTCAATGTTTTGGTTCTTGTTGGTGGCCTGCCTACTTGGCCTTCATTTGTGATGTTAATTTGTGCTGATTTTATCATAGGATCCTTATATGCTGGTCTCTTGGACATAAATAGTCCACTCCATTCCTCAATTTCCTCTTCTATATGAGGTGGGTAGTGATATTTACTCATCTCATAGTGATGTTGTGAAACTACATAGCTAATAGTTAATGCTTTAAATGCCCTTTGAAATCCTCCTTAAGTACAGGAGTGCAAAGTGTTGTTAGTATAATAACAGTTGTCCTGTGCATCATGTTTGTCAGAGTATAAGTGCTATAGGGCTGGGACCTGATCTTTTTATATGTTTTATAGCACTGTCTACTGTGCTGTTTAAATAATAATGGGCCAAATTATCCCCTCTGCCTGTGAAGAGGAAGAAAACCAGCAGGAGTGTTTAGACAAGGAGGTTGGTTCCCTCTGTAACATCATACCTTTGTCCCTGAACCTCCCAGAGGGCCTTTGACTAGAATAGGGATTCCTATGGGGGGATGGAACAGGTTGGAGGCAGGGTAGAGGGTGGTACAGGAAGGGGGGTTAACTAAGTTTTTTGTCTCTGGGCTTATGCACTGCTGCTTCACTCTAGGTGTCTGGATGCCTATCTCCCACCTAAGCCCCAGGGCAATTCATGAACCAGGGGAAGATAGGCATTCGACTGCTAGTCTTGCCCACAGGACCCGATCTGATAGGTGCCCTCTGAGTATGCATACCATATTGGGCCCCATTCAGAAGTCAGCTAAAGGAGGAGGAGATGGTGATCATCTTATAACTTCTAGCCCAGTGGTTAGAGCACTCACCTAGGATATGGGAGACCCAGGTTCAATTCTCCCCTCCTGCAGTAGTGGGAGACTGGGGACTCCCAACTCCCAGGAGAGTGCGCTGACCACTGAGCTAAGGGATAGTCTGACATGGGATTCCTTCAGTCTCTCCTGTTGAAGCTGTATCATTGAGAAATAATGAAAGACTGATTGGAGCAGGGGGACTTGACCGAAGGACTCCTGCCCCCTAGGTGGGTATTTAACCACTTGGAGTGTAGGAGGGTGCTCTGGGCTGGGACAGAGGGGTTCAGAGGGCTGGAGGGGGATCAGGGCTGGGACAGGGGGTTGGGGCACAGAAGGGGGTCGGGGTGCAGGCTCCGGGCGGTGCTTACCTCAAGTAGCTCCTGGAAGCAGCAGCATGTCCCCCCTCCATCTCCTACACGGAGGCGCGTCTAGGCAGCTCTGTGCAGTGCGCCGTCCGCAAGTGCCGCCCCTGCAGCTCCCATTGGCCGTTGTTGCGGAGCCACGGCAGGCAGGGAGCCTGCTTTAACCTCGCTGTGCCACCAACTGGACTTTTAATTGCCTGGTCAGCACTGCTGACCGGAGCCGCTGAGGTCCCTTTTCAACTGGGCGTTACGGTAAAAAACCGGACACCTGACAACCCTACTCAGGGTTGGTGTAGCCTATTAGAATGGAGAGACACTCTGCTCTCTCATGACGACTTTATTACTTTAGACTGAGAGTCCATGTTTTGCTCTGTGTGGAAAGTTGTTAATGGTAGAGCACCTACCATTGGCAAGTGACATTCTGGCACTCACAGGAGGTAAATTCAGAAGCAATTGGTGCTCAATTTTATTGTGTTTGCTGTTTCATTCCATTGGATGCCACATGCATTATCCTCCATCTTATCATAACTTACTAGGTACTCATGCAATATGACCCATGTGCTACTGTGTTGAACTGTGACAATTGGAATGAATGAGATTTTAGTTGTCTCATTGGAATGTGTTGCAAAATCCTCCCTCTCAGTAAGGAAGCACTTAAAACCCGCCTTAAAAAGAATCTCAAGTGAAGATGCCTCCTTCCAACTGAGTTAGTGACTTGGCTGGACTGGTGTGTGTGTGTGGACTGGTGTATGAAGGAAGAGAACCAAGTTCATATTCCACTCTGTCTTACTATTGTTGTCTATGACTCACTATCTTGAACTATTCCTATCTGCTCAACTGTGCTCTCAGAATGGACAGACTTTGGGATGTTACCCCATCCTAGGGAAATAAAATGCAGCATATGTGAGACCCACTGGTTTCTTATGTTTGATTTTTTTTTTATTTGAGCATTTCTTTATACTTAAAACAAACATTATTTTCTTTCTTTGATTGGGTGGCTCTTTTGGATTTTTCTTTAGTGGGTCCCTTGCATCTTATTCAGCTTTGAGAGCGAGAGCTCAGGTCATTGAAGGACTGAAATCAAGGAATGTACCTAAGACAGATGGCTTTGACCTAGAAAAATACAAAAACTAAATGCAGTTCTGTCTCTGGTTAGTCGCTCATTACTCATTTCCTCCAGCCAGGCATTGATCCTGTAAAGACAGAAATCTTGAGGATCACTTGGATTCTTACTGACCCATCTCCCTTTTAGATCTGAATGGATAACCTCTTGGAAAAGGTATCCTCTCTGCTCATTCATGCATGCATTGTGAGTTGAGCTGGGCAGACTCGGCTCATTGTGTAAACTGGTTATCGCCATGTAGGCCACATGCTTCCATAGAAGCCTCTGTTGATCTCATAAGGCTTCTGGGGTTCTCCTTTAAAGCTTTTGAGTGTTATGTCTCAGGAACAATGTTATAAAAATTGGATGTGGATTTTTTTACAGGTCTCCTGAAATGGTGGAGGTGAATGGCTCTATCTCCCTAAATAGGTAAGGTAACAAGGCATCTCCCCTACTTACAGGAGCCTATTTTAAAACCTGCTTCTTCTCAGTGCAGAATCAAGAAAAGATTCAGACCTTTCAATGTCACTGTCTGTATAAATGAAAATCCCAAATGTTCTATTGGACATTTGTTTTCCTCTCTCCTCTTTCTCCTGGGTCTCTAGATCCATCTGATGTGGCATAGGTGACATCTCAAAGGGTTAATTTATACAAGGCTATGTCTTACACAGGCAGCTAGCAGAAGTGCGATATCTTAAGGGAAATCACAGCCAAAGAGCGTTCTGACAGTTTAATGCTTCTAGCTTGATACCCTGGCTCTGAGCTTTGGTGGGCAGCATTTCTGTGGAATCACACACAACTGCCGTGCTCCCTCAATCTAGCTCATAGGTGCCTCATCATAAGAATGAAGTAGGGCCCTACGTGCTAGGAGAGGCTGCAGTCATTGTGGAAAGGAAGAGAATATAATATTGGGGCATAGGGACACAGCACCTGGACTAGGAGACTGACAGAGTTGGGAATCAAATGAGGATTTTCTGAGTGGGAGCTAACTGTATATAGCTGGCACTTATGTATTGCAGAGACAGGTGCCTTAGAAATATCCATGAGACCGGTACAGGTATTTAGAATGTGTGCATCACCATCAATCATGGTTTCTGAGTGCTATAAAACTTACATAAGAGATTTGGGTCCCAGTTCTTTCTCTCTGCTGAGTGTAGGAATGGATTGGTGGCTGGGGGCGAGGGAGGATGGCTTTGTGACGTTGTGCAGTCTATATGGTTTTATAAAAACATGATAATAAGTGAATATAATGTAACTGGGATATGCTTCATGCAAAAGGTCTCTTGTAAGGTATCATTACAAAGCTTATAATCTACTGAGTGTGATCATCCGATTTGTATAAATGTACCACTCTTGTATCTAAAACTAGAAATATAAAATATAACTCTGAGGGCCTATTGTAATTATGTAAAGTGTGGGCCATTAATGATGGTTTGGAATCTTGATGACTCCCATTGTCTGCAGATGGCTGTGTTTACCTGTGAGTCTTCCTGTATATGTGTGTGCTGGCAAGTGAGTAATGAAGTCTTGCAGTGACATGTGATCATGTCACCTGACCTGGAATCCATCTTTAACCTGGTGCTTTTCCAGTGGGGGGGTGGAAACCCAGAGGGACAAAGGGTTCCCGCCTTATGCAAAAGATATATAAAGGGGTGGAAGAGAACAGAGAGAGGGAGAGGAGCCATCATGAAGAATCCCCTAGCTATCACCTGAGCTGGAACAAGAGCTGTACCAGGGGAAAGAATTATGCCCAGGCCTGGAAGGTGTCCAGTCTGAGAAAAACTTACTGAAGCATCTCTGAGGGTGAGATTATCTGTATTTAGCTTGATTAGACATAATTTGCGCATTTTATTTTATTTTGCTTGGTGACTTACTTTGTTCTGTCTGTTACTACTTGGAACCACTTAAATCCTACTGTCTGTATTTAATAAAATCACTTTTTATTTAGTAATCTACTCAGAGTATGTATTAATACCTGGGGGAGCAAACAACTGTGCATATCTCTCTATCAGTGTTATAGAAGGCGAACAATTCATGAGTTTGCCCTGCATAAGCTTTATGCAGGGTAAAACGGATTTATCTGGGTTTAGACCTCCTTGGGAGTTGGGCATCTGAGTGCTAAGGACAAGCACACTTCTGTGAGCTGTTTTCAGGTAAACTTGCAGCTTTGGGACAAGTCATTCAGACCCTGGGTCTGTGTTGGAGCAGACGGGAGTGTCTGGCTCAGCAAGACAGGGTGCTGGAGTCCTGAGCTGGCAGGGAAAACAGGAGCAGGGGTAGTCTTTGCACATCGGGTGGCAGCTCCCAAGGGGGTTTCTGTGATCCAACCCGTCACAGGCTTTAAGCCACATTTTCATTCCATGTACTCTGGGGCTGTTTGGAAGTGCTATAGCCCCAGCATGGGTTACAGCAGCCTCAAGGCTGCTTCCACTTTGCTTCCCATAGGTCCCTATCCATCGCTTCCCCCAGCAGTCAGTGTGGTAGGTGCTTGAAAGTTTGTTTATTGCTCATTAATTCAGAGGAGATTAAATAATCTGGTAATTGCTATTACTCCATATGCAGTGTCTCATGTCCGAGTGCTTAAAACAAACAAATAGATCACGTAGAATAAAATTTCTCAAAAATTAAATACCTTGCACTTGAGAAGAAAGGTCATTTTGGGCCCTATCCTGTGAAGTGCTGAGCGGAGCTCTGCCAGCCTCTTTTGATTGCAATGAGAGATGAGAGCCCTAAGTGTGGCACAGGATTGGCCCCTTCTTCACTATCTTTTCTTTAGCACCATGTTGATTTTAACCATGTAACAAAGCCCACAAGCTTTTTGTTAAGCATCTATCAATAAGTATTGTAACTAATGGGCTGGATTGCCCCTCCAGATTTAGGGTGTTGGCATTTACACCTGCTTGCAACTGTGGAAACATTTTAGGGTGGTGGCAGTTAGGGGTAGCTGTGCAGGAGAGGGAATTCACCCGGGGTTGTGGCATGCAGGAAGTGGTGCCACCTAGGCCAGGGGAGAGCAGCTTTAAATGTTGGCTGGCGCTTCATCGCAGATACCTTTCCAGCAGCAGAGTGGGGGAAGTGCTGAATCTCAGTGCATCATCCAGGTACTGTTGCACTGGCTCAAGGCAGGGCCCTGATAGAGCCAGGGTTGCAGGTAGCATGCACTGCATGCTACTGAGAGCTCACAGCCTGGGTTCTGCAGTGAATCTGGCCCTAGTGTGTTTCATGTCACCGCTTCCTCAAATTTGTGTGGTTTAAAAACTGTCATTGTCCTGCAACGAGTGCAGAGAGCACAAAAGGCTGTTGCAAGAGAAAAGCTGTGGTGTGTTGGTTGATCAGCTTCCTGTTGACCATTGTGTAGAAACAGAGTTCACGTCCCTGCTGCTGCTGAGTCCTTGCTGTTTCTTCCTCTCCCGGGAATGAACTAGAGATTATGCTGGGGAATGGACAGGGAACTCTGCCTTCCATCTTGGAAGCAGTCAAGGTTTTGTCTGCATTATTCATGCAGTCCTTTGAGTTTGTTTGCTTCCTTCTCCCCCGCCCGCTAAACAAACACTTCAGGGCCAACAAGCCTACAATAGCAAACCAGCATGCAGCCCCAGTGGAAGAAAAACACTGGGGAAAAGAAACAGACTTACATCTATCCAGTGAGCCTCCTCCTCCATGTCTTCAACCCCTTTAACCCTTCCACCAACAAGGCGCTATATTGCAGCCTCCAATTTTCCAGCAAAAGATGGTTGGTCCGATGAGAGTCCCTTTGCAGCTCATTAAGACTGTTCTGAAATTGCTCGGAAGGACTAGCACAGAAAAACAAAATGGACTCCCTGCTTCCATGATCAGAAGTTTGTGTGCTGCTTCTGCATCATCCCCAGCTCTGGCTGGTTCAGGCCAGGTTATTCTCGTTAGGCACTGGGGTACATTGGAGGTAATGAATAGTTCCATGCACTATGACCCTACATCTCCTTAAACTTCCTAAAGAGCCCAGCTGCAGTGCCATGCTTTAGAAAGGTGCAAGCTGTTTTCTCCTCATGGCTGCCTCATCCTCTCCCCTCCCCTTCCCTCCCCTCCTTTTGTGGTGTCTTGTGCTTCAAGGGGCTAGTTGATAACAGTTCTTGCACCCAGAAAAGAACAGTAAGTGCAGTTGTGACTGGCCTCTGCATAGGCTCACAGAGTCTTCTCCCCGCAATTGGACATCTTACAATCTGTCCCTCAGGGAGCAAGATATAGGATCAGAAGCATATCTAAGCTTCAAGCTTCCAAAAAGATTAATAATGTAAGAGTGTACTGGGAGAAATGAAAGGACCTGAGAGTGGCAGGAACTTCTGTCAGGAGTATTGTATGAGAAACTAGTATGTTTATTTAAAAAAAAAAAAAAAATGGTTGGGCGGAGACAGTATGTGGTGATAAAGGTTTTATTGTATTAATGGAAACTTAATAAACTATTTAATTGACAGAGGAAAAAAAGAGCCACGTGTTTATACAAAAAATTGTTACATCTAAGAAAAATACTGCACTACTGTTCCATTAACGGGATGTTTTCTGTTTCTTATAATCTGTCTCTTAAGGGATTCCTCATTGCTATTAATTAGGGCTCCTGTTCAGACCTATTTCCTACCATTTGTTCCTGGGCTGTTTTTCTTAAGTAGATACTTCAACAATTTCCTTTGTCAACTTTTAATTCAAAAAGCTTCTCTTAGTCGTAATCTGTTTCCAGATACTCAGTTGAAGACCAGTAAACCCTACTGTACATCGGTGTATTCTTCTGCTGCACGTTGCAGCTCATCTTTCATACAGGTCACAAATGATATTCAAATCCAGCCTTGAATCATGATCAGTATTTCATTTACTGAACTAGCAAGTTTCTTTAATATTTATAACTGCAGCATGTTTCCCCATCTGTGATGTAACCATTGCTCCTATATGTTATAACACTGCAGTTTTCTCTGCTTGTCTTTATCTGGTCGTAACAGCTTTGGTAGATGGATAGGCAGAGGAGCATACTGTAAGGCTCTGCCTCCCCTGCAATGAGAATCATACTGGTAAACACAGATGGAGCTGGGAGGTGGACCAGGCCTAAATGAGAGGTGCAGTTATTTATAATGCTGTTTGTTCAGCAGCTGCAGCATTAACTAAGATAACTAGTTTACCAATAACTTTTCTCTCCTTGTTTGTTTCTGAAGTTGCTGTCTGGTGATGGGTGCTATATAGGAACTGAGATAGTTTGGTTTGAGATCTATTGCATTATACCCACTGCAAGCAGAAAAAATGGTTACTTACCTTCTTGTAACTGTTGTTCTTCTAGATGTGTTGTTCACGTCCATTCCAATCAGCTGTGTGCGCACCGCATGCATGGTCGTCAGAAACTTTTCCCCTTAGCAGCTCCTGTCAGGTCGGCTAGGGAGCCCCCTGGAGTGGCGCCTTCATGGCTCAATATATGACCCTGCTGACCCACCCACCCCTCAGTTCCTAATTGCCAGCTACTCCGACAGAGGCGAAGGAGGGTGGGTATTGGAATGGACGTGAACAACACATCTCGAAGAACAGCAGTTACAAGAAGGTGAGTAACCGTTTTTTCTTCTTCGAGTGCTTGTTCACGTTGATTCCAATCAGGTGACTTCCAAGCTCTCCCCCAGAGGTGGGGTCAGAGTTAAGGAATCACTGATTGGAGAACCACCCTGCCAAAAGCTGTGTCCTCCATAGCATGTTGGGTGATGGCATAGTGGGTGGTAAATGTGTGCATCGAAGACCAGTTTGCCACGTTGCAGCTCTCCTGGATGGGCACCTCGGCCAGGAAAGCGGCGGACAAGGCTTGAGCTCGTGTCGAGTGGGCAGTAATGGCTGGGACCTTGGCGATGTCATAGCAGGTATGGATGCAGTCCATGACCCAGGAAGAAATGCGTTATGAGGAGACCGGAAGCCCCTTCACCTGGTCTGCCACTGCTACAAACAGTTGATTCGACTTCCTGAAAGGCTTTGTGCGCTCAATGTAGAATGCTAGCACCCTCCAGACATCTAGTGAGTGCAGCCTCTGCTCCTGCGCATTCGCATGTGGCTTGGGATAGAAGACTGGTAGAAAAATGTCTTGGTCAATGTGGAATTGGGATACCACCTTGGGTAGGAAGGCTGGGTGGGCCCTGAGTTGTACTTTGTCCTTATGGAAGGCGGGGGGGGGGGGGGCGGAAAGGTTTGGAGGTTAGCACTTTTAACTCGGACACCCTCCTGGCTGATGTGATGGCAACCAGGAATGCCACCTTCCACAAGAGATACAGAAGGGATGCCACATGTAGCCAGTGGTTCGAATGGGGCCCCCATTAGCCTAGAGAGGACCAGATTGAGATCCCAAGCAGGTACTGGCGGTTGGGACTGTGGATATAGCCTTCCAGGAAATGGCTCACCATAGGGTTGGTGAATACCAAAGGCCCCAACTCTCCTGGGTGCAACGCCGAGATGGCTGCGAGGTATACCCTGATGGATGATCCCGCCAAACCTTGCTGCTTCAGATGCAGTAGATACTCCAGAATGAACGGTATAGATGCTTGAAGTGGAGGTACATGACGCTGCTCACACCAGCACGAGAACCTTTTCCACTTAGCTAGGTAAGTGGCCCTGGTGGAAGGTTTCCTGCTACCAAGCAGCATCTCCCTCACCAATTCAATGCATTGAAGCTCCATTGGGTTTAACCATGAAGCTTCCAACCCATGAGATGGAGGAACTGGAGGTCCGGGTGAAGGAGGTGACCGTGATCCTGTGTGATCAGATCGGGGTAGAGCGGCAGTGCGATCGGGGTGTCCACTGACAGCTCCAGAAGCATGGTATACCAATATTGGCGTGGCCACACTGGGGCCAACAGAATTACCTCTGCTTTCTCCCTGCGGATCTTGAGCAGCATCTTGTAGACAAGTGGTATTGGCGGGAAGGCATACGTTAGACGGTCTCCCCAGGGTAGCATGATCACGTCCGAGATAGAGCCCGGACTGTGTTTTTGGAAAGAGCAAAACATTGGACACTTCTTGTTGCTCCTCATGGCAAATAGGTCTATGTATGACGTCTGGATGGATGGATCACTCGTGGTTGCAAAATGACCTGCTGAGGTGGTCTGCAGGCTTGTTCCGTACTCCAGGGAGATAGGATGCCTCCAGGTGAATGGAGTGGGCTATACAAAAATCCCACAGCTGGAGAGTTTCCTGACAGAGAGGGGAGGAGTGGGCTCTGCCCTGCTTGTTTATGTAAAATGTGGTGGTATTGTTGGTCATCACTGCCACGCACTGATCCTGAATTCTGGTCTGGAAGGTCTGGCAGGCTAGACACACAGCTCTGAGCTCCTTGATATTGATGTGGAGTGAGAGCTCGACCTGTGACCACCGACCCTGCGTCTGTAGGTCTCCTAGGTGGGCCTCCCAAACCAGAGCTGACGTGTCTGTTACTAGGGTCATGGAGGGGTGAGGGGTGCTAGACCCTTCATGGACCATGCGAGGGTCTAGCCACCAGCGAAGGGCTTCTAGAACTTGCTCCGGTACTGTCCCTACCGAGTCCAAGCTGTCTTGATCTGGGCGATAAGTTGAGGTGAGCCATGCCTGGAGCAGCCTGAGCCTCAGTCTGGCATGTCTGACCACATAGGTGCAGGCTGCCATGTGACCGAGACTCAGGCATCCCCTTGCAGTTGTGGTGGGATACTGCCCGAGAGTCTGGATAATATCTGTCATTGCTAGAAATCTGGACTCCGGCAGAATTGCTCTGGCCTGTACTGATGAATTCTATTCTTTGGGTCGGTGAAAGTGTGGACTTGTTCACGTTGAGGAGGAGTCCTAGTCTCTCACAGGTGTCTCTGACTAACCAGACTTGGGACTCCACCTGCTCCCTGGAGCACCCCCGCAGCAGCCAGTCGTTGAGGTAGGGATACACCTGTACCTTCCTCTTTCGGAGAAAGGCCGCAACCACCGACATGCACTTGGTGAACACTTTGGGGGCCGTCAATAGATCGAATGGGAGCACCGTGAAGTGGTAGTGTTTGTGGCCGACCGCAAACCTTAGGAAATGTCTGTGGGCCGGATGAATAGCTATATGAAAGTACGCATCTTTCATGTTGAGGGCAGCGTACCAGTCTCCCAGATCCAGGGAAGGTATGATCGTGCTCAGAGAGACCATGCGGAACTTCAACTTCACCATGAACTGGTTGGGTCCTCTGAGGTCTAGAATGGGTCTGAGACCTCCCTTCGCCTTGGGGATAAGGAAGTATCTGGAGTAGAATCCCTTGCCCCTGAGCTCCTGAGGAACCTCCTCCACTGCCCCTATGGCAAGGAGCAAAATTGCACCTCCTGAACAAGGAGTTGCTCGTGAGATGGGTCCTTGAAGAGGGACAGGGAAGGGGGGTGAGGGAGGGGAGGAGCAGAACTGGAGAGAATATCCCACTTCTACCATGCGAAGCACCCAATGATCCAATGTTATTTGCGACCAAGCATGGTAGAAGTGGGACAAATGATTCAGGAAGCACCGGGAAGGATCCAGGATATTGGAGGGTACGCCGTCCTCGGGCGTCCCTTCAAAATCTTTGTTTGGAGCCCAACAATGGCTTAGTTAGGCCCTGATCCTGCCCTGAAGGTGGGTTTGAAGGCTTGCGCCTGTGATTTCTGCCCCTTTGCCTATAAAAATCCTGCCTCGACCAAGGAGGATATGGGCGTTGCTGTTGCAGTGGTTGGGGCTTAAAGTGGTTGCAGGGGTGTGCATCCCCAAACACTTAATGGTCGCCCTGGAATCTTTCAAACTGTGCAACTTGGAGTCAGTCTGCTCCAAAAAAAGCCCTGTGCGCTCGAAGGGAAGGTCCTACAGGGTTTGCTGCACTTCCGGGGGTAACTCAGACGCCTTGAGCCATGATGTTCGTCGAATGGCTGTTCCTGAGGAGAGGGTACGGGCGGCCGAATCTGCTGAGTCCAGGGGCGCCTGCAGATTGATCTGTGCAACCACTTTCCCTTTCTCGACTATAGTGGAGAATTCCATTCTGGAGTCCACCGGGATCATGTCTTTGAACTTCAGCATGGTGGTCCATGAATTGAAGTTGTACCTACTGAGGATAGCCTGCTGATTGGCTATCCTCAGTTGTAGGCCGCCCATGGCATAGACCTTTCTGCCAAAAAGGTCCATCCTTTTCGCCTCCTTGGACTTGGGGGCCAGCCCTTGCTGTCCTTGACGCTCCTTCTCGTTGACTGCCAACACAACTAGCAAGCATGGTTGTGGGTGCAAGAACAAATACTCAGATCCCTTGGAAGGGATGAAGTATTGACGCTCAATGCCTCTAGCAGTCGGCGGGACTGAGGCCGGGGTCTGCCACAGAGTTTTTATATTGTTCTGCACCGTCTTGATTGGGGCAGAGCCACCCGTGATGGACCTTCGGGGGTGAGAATGTCCACCATGGGGTTCTTGGTCTTGACAACCTCCTCCGCTTTCAACCCCATGTTGCGGGTGATTCACCTGAAGGGGTCTTGGTGCACCCTGTGATCTATTGGAGGTAGCCCCGAAGCTGATGCCCCTGCTACAGCTTTGTCTTGGGAAGAAGACAAGGTGGCTAGTGGAGGTACTGGGTCCTCCTGTCCCTCTAAGTCTCTGACCACCTCTTGGTCAGTACAGACTGTTGTGGCCACTACAGTCGATACCTGGGGCTGGTCCTGTGGCGGAGATGTCTCGGCCACAACCCAAGGTTAAGGGCGTGGTTGGGACAGGGTGGCCTGGGATCCTCAAGGTTGGGGTCTGTCCCCAGGAGAGTGGTGCTGCCAGCATCCTGATGCTACAGACCTTGATCCCTTTGACAAGGTGCCCTGGGCTTGATGATACGCTCAGGGGTCCAAAAGGGCCATTGCACTGGGGGTTGCCAGTTCGGTGGCAGCTCCCTTTGTCGCCTCTGGGATCTATGCCAACTATGTCTTGAATTATGAGTCGGCATCGCTGCTTAGGTGCCTTATTTCAGGAGAGGGTTCACAGCTGAAGACCCCAAACAGCGGGAGGTGTCTGTCTCTGGTCTGTCAGCAATGTAGGTGCCTAAACCCCTCTCCTCAACATTTTACTCCTGGTTAACTTCAGTAGCTTTCCACTCAGCTGGCTGGCTTGTGAAAAATGCCTTCTGTAGGTGCCTAACTCTCCCTGTGTATTGTATGGGGGAGCCAGGGTACTTCGCGTGGGGCTGAAAATTCCACTGAGTGGCAGGTTGCCTAGGATTTAGGCATTGCAAGGCTGAGTGGAGCAATGCCTAAGTATCTTTAAGGATCTGCCCCATGTGCCTTTTTTCCCCATCTTGTAAAATAAGGATAATGGCATTTATGATCTTTTGCAAAGTGGTTTGATCTAGCTCTGAAACATGACAAGTGTACAGTACCCCCCCACACACACACACACTTGAGACTTATACTGGAATTATTTATTATTTACATGATTCTATCATCAACACTAACACTTTTTCTAAAGTTCTTTGCAGGGGGAATAAATGTTCTTTGAAATCATTTCTTCCATTAACTAAACGTAAGTTCAGCACTAATGACCACTATGTCAAACAATGGAATAATGGACTGCATACACAATCAGGAGCTATACCTTTTTTGTTTTCATATTTGTTCAGTTGCTACATTATGAATAAAATCATCCAATGTTTATTAAGTAAAGCAGGAAGCAACTGTGAAATTATACCAGCTGTTACAGGAAGTCTATTGAAAACAGACTCCAGTTCATTTGCATTGCTTGGGTTATTTTGTCCTGCTCTTTGTCTGTAAATGAGAAAGCTACAGTATAACTCAGTGTACAATACAGCCTTGCACCATTTTATTCCATTCTCCTCACAAACTTTTCAAGGCACATGATCAAAATCAATGATAAACTGAGTTCAGCAGTAAGGCACATACATACTAATTCTGATATAAAAATGTGCACAGCAATAAAATGAAATTTGACTTCCAAGTATTTTACAAAGGATGATTCGTACATCCTCACAGTGCCCCTGTATGGCAGGTAAATAACTACTATATTACTCTCATGTTGCAGAGAGGTTAAGACTCATATTCTCCTTCAGTCATATGACTTGGAATGGAGTTGAAAGTCATGCCTCTAACTTGCAATGGTGCTGGATAGGTTGACAGAGAAGAACTTGGCCCTATGTGGTTTGACTGGTGCCATAGAATGAGTCAGTATCAAAGCTGGGATTAGAATACAGGCGTTTCTAGTTCCCAGTTCTGTACATTGAATAGAAATGATCCCCTTTTTGTTCTGGATTCAAAAGGTTTAACAACTGCTTTAAATAGTAAGGTACCATGTGAATGAAAAATGTTGAACACAAAAGCCTATAGTTCTGTTCTCAACGCTAGCAATGGAGATAGAAACCCTTTAATTAAAAAACACAAAACATAATGCTACAATGTTCATTGATAATCCAAAATATTACAGCCTAGAGTAGCTACTAGATTTTATTTTTTTGGATCATAACTGTAGAAAGACTCTCCTTACATTGGATGGTTGATAAATATTCCTCAATAAGGACAGCACAAGTGAGAGTTTATAGTTCCAAGTAGACCAAGATCACAGAGGGCTAGGGGATGTGTGTGACAGCACCCCTTAGCTTGAAGTCATAATAGCAACCCAATGCATGGTTTCCATCATGCAGAGGGGGTTACAGTTTTGTCTAATGGTTTTCAGCACCATACTATTAAAAATTGTTCCAGCACCTCTGCAAGTGTTTCTGGGATTGCTGTTAAGATGTACTAAAAGGCATCAGATATGAAACTCAAGTCAACCATGTAATTAGGAATTATTTAAAAAGCCACACTAGCAAATGAACATGCTGCCTCCAAGAGAAATGGGCTTTGGCATCAATCTCTCACCAATTATAAAGCAGCATTCACTGACTGTCCTTCATCACAGGTGGAGGCAGAGTGGCTGAGATGCAGGAGCAGGTACAGATCCTGATCTCAGCTACACTGAAGACAGCAGAACTACTCTGGATTGATACCAGTGTGATTCCAAATTTAATTTGGTTCCAGTTAAAGAGATGTAAAAAGTTAAGCATGTGGTGTTTCCGGAGGTCTGACAGTAACAATATTCACATAAAATCTTTCAACCTGAAGGTTTCCAATACAGCACTCCTAAAACACATCTGAAAATAGGGTGAAAGTCTCAGTATTCTCACAATGGCAGCAGGGAGGGAGAGGGGATAGTTTGGTTAAGACACTGGGTGACTCCCTTTTCTTGACAAACGATTCAGGAAGCACGGGGAAGGATCCAGGATATTGGAGGGTAGAAACAAGGCATGGGTACTTTTAACACCTCACAGCAGATAGCAGCACAAGTTTGAAATCTCATTTGGAAATGACCAACAATTAAATTACTTGCAATAAGTTTCTGTATTTTAGCATAATATGGTAAAATGCATGATAAGTAACTTAGCTGTCTCAGGAGGCTGAGGCGATAAGTCAGGGGTCGGCAACCTTTCAGAAGTGGGGTGCCAAGTCTTCATTTATTCATTCTAATTTAAGGTTTCACATGCCAGTAACACATTTTAACGTTTTTAGAAGGTCTCTTTCTATAAGTCTATAATATATAACTAAACCATTGTATGTAAAGTAAATAAGGTTTTTAAATTGTTTAAAAAGCTTCATTTAAAATTAAATTAAAATGCAGACCCGACCCCCCCCGGAGGCCAGGACCCAGGTAGTGTGAGTGCCACTGAAAATCAGCTCGCGTGCCCCCTTTGGCACATGTGCCACAGGTTGCCTACCCCTGCAATAAGTCAAGACAGCTGGATTATGAACTTGTAGGTTCAGGGAGTCAGAGTGTTGTATTCCTACAGCATCTCTACCATTAGGCTCTTTCCCTAATCAGACATAAAAAAGGCTCATGACTAAAGTGTAACTTACCAGTCATTTGAGTCATTCTCCTTCCTTTTTGTCTCCCCTTGAAGCTACATTACACTCTATGAATCTAATCCAATTCCCATGGACTTCACTAGAAGTCGGATCAGGCCTCAACTGGGGCAACAACAAAGACTTTAATATTTAAAATATTTATATGAGAAAATCTGAGATACACATCACAGGATGGTCATGGTCCCATTTGTCTAATATGTATTAAAATTCTACTAAATTTCTAGTAATCATATTTGCTCAGTTTCCACAGCTACTAGTAAGCCTCCTCCCCACTGCCATACTCTCTAATGCATACAGTACAGATTTGAGAATGAGTTGATTGAAGAATATTTGAGTCTTATACATTACCAGATAAAGATCTGAAAAAAATTAATGTGCACTCGTTGATAGAGAAATTAAGTTGAAAATTCTCATCTACCCTGTACCCAGAGCAGGTTTTGGTATAACATCACCTCTAGATGTTGACCTGCAGAGTTTTCTGCTTAAGTTTAAAATTTTTAATAATTTATTTTCAAAATTGGTTAAACTAATAGTAATCACATTTTATCAGAAAAGAGTAACTTTATTACACTTGTTATATAGCTATAGGGAGAAAAATCAATGAGACCACTAACATTTTATTGCAATAAGGAAATTTTAATAGAGTAACTGTTTAAATGTTCCACTAAATATAAATAAAATTGTTCCCATTAAAGTCATCCTACTAGACAGGCATATAAGTTACGAAGTTTAAGTCAAAACCAGTAAGGGGAGTAGAAGCAACTTACTCTGAAATACTTTGATTTTAAAAGTAGCCACATATCTTAAGAGAACTGAATGCTGGTCAGTACCTTTATTATTTCCATATCTATGTTTTGGATCCTGGGTCTGTTTTGGAAGTGTGTATGCAAAATGTCACATGTCCACTGATTCTTTTTCTCTTTAGCTGTTGCTGGCATATCAAATTGTAGCCACTCATCTCCTATCTAACCCTAAAATTTTTAAAATAAGTACAGTGAATTTAGTATTTGTGGAAATGTCTAATAGAACTGGGCAATGAAATGCTTTATGTCCACAGAACAGCTCCCAACAATAGTGCACCCTTTCTCATGTTACCCTGTCAATGTGTCTCAGAGCTGAACACTGCAAATTAGGGTTAAGGGTAATCAGGAGTTCAATGTGTACATGAGCTGGATGTTCCATCCATGTCACAAAGTTATTTTTTAAAGATGCTATATGAACCAATGAAGTTTGGGAGTCAGTGGATTAGAGGATAGTTCCATTTCCGTGCCTAGTTAAGCGATGAACTCTCCTGCCAGGGTTGGCAGGGGTTTTGAGATCTAGACACCTGTGTACTAGGAAATGGACTGCCATCACAAACTCATTTCAAATAGGTCACTGCACAGACAGCAGGTGACAGCTTTACTAAACAGTTATTTAATAATATTATTCCAATTTAGAATGATTAAACTTAATTTTCTCAACAGGATTATTAAGATGTCATTTCATTTTAGCTGGGGAAATAGAGATAAATTCATTGCCCTAAAGGCTTCAAACGCGGGTAGCCCAATTGTTTATTACTTGGAAAAATACTGGACCTTATTTTCAAATATTAGTAAAACCATCTTCAACTTATGTATTACACACTTTTTTGTTTTGTTTTGTTGTTTTACACACGTCAGGTGCTGTTCTCCAACTGGCTTTTAAAAACTAGATAGAGGCCAAATGTCAGTCTGTCTTGATTTTAATTCACTGAAATCAATGGGAGTTTCACCTGAATAAAGACAAAATTTAACTTCAGTGTAGACTACAAAATGGTTTTACCACCCTGCATTTTATAGTAAAAGCAAGGGTTCCGTGCTGTTCTTGCTCATCTGAAAGGAAGATGCATGTGTACCATTTTATATATGATAATAGTGGGTGTTTGGGGGGTACTGAGATACATCACAGAACCAAATAGCTAAAGAGTGGTCTACACAAAGGACTGCAGTTCAGTTCCCAATGCTAGCAACGGAGATTGGAACTGCAAGCATGGCAGATATTAGCTTCTGCCTGAAGGCAGTATGTTGTTCAAAACAGTTGCTAAACTGAGTGGAAAGAAGAGTTTTAAGCCAGTGTCCTATCCCATTACACATGCACATCTTAAGGTAGTGGATGGTAGTGACGGATCTGTTAAAACAAGTCACTGTAAACAGCAATAACACACAAATGTCAAAGTTTGCCAGGGAACAGGTTAATAAAAATTTCTTCCGTATCAATAGAAAAATGCGTAACAGATCCAATCTCTGTTCCCCATACAATAAATATTCAGAAGTAGTATGCAAATTAGACCTTATCAATGCACATGTAAAATGTATATATTTGCACAGTCAGAAAAATTAACATCTTCATTCAAAACACTGGTAATGGAAAAGAGAAATTCAAGAAAAAAATGTTGTCAACTATTGAAAATTCAAGCAATAACTAGCATTCTTTCCTCACAGTGGTGTCAGGGAGGAATAATATCTGTATTCGCTATTTCAGTTTGTCTGAAATTGAACGATTCAGAGGAATTATGTCATCTTAACTTTTTAAATACTTATATAACTAAACACAAAATGTCCTCCAACAGTCTAGCAAATAAGAGATGTGTGAAACAAACTGAACATTCAAATTGCTTCAGCAGTTTTAAAAACAATTTGATCTTGGTCATCTTTTGAATTAGCTTTTTTGTTATCTGTACTTCTGAACAGGTGAATACTCTCAAGATGTGCCTACTCATCAGTTAATATAGTACTCGTTTCTGAATATAGAAAATGTTAAGATTAACATTAAGGCATACAGACAGCTGTGTTATCTGCTTTTGTTTAATAAGGATCAATTTACTCACTCAAATACATGGAATGTTGGCAGGAAAAAAAAGCTCCTGGGACAAATCTACCAATCAAAACAGATTCTGTGAGGTCCTCCATCTTGCATTTCTCTAATAAACACACCCTGAAATGGCTTCAATTATACAAACTGAAATTTGGATAAAACTTCTAAATAATAAGTAACAGTTTAAAAAAAAAAAGGGTTGCTTTATTTTAAAATTACGTACAGAATAATTTCTTCTTGAATTATGATGGTGGGGGAAGTGAGGGGGAAAAGAAGACAGCCATAGCTTCCAAACTATGCTGTTCCCTTTGCCTCCTCGAGATGACATCTTTCTCTGAACCAGATGTACAAAACAGTTTGGATTTCTTAAGTTGGTGGTACACAATTTGTACACAACTGAAAACACTGCAGCCAAATAAGCACTACCAGCTTGTATGTCTAGCAAAATACTTTAAAATTACCTTCTGCTAAAACTAGTTGTCTTAAAGTTCTTTCTTACAATTTTATAAAGATCAAGGAAAATGTCAAGAGAGCCATGAGCTAAGAAGTGCTTTACTTAACTAGCTATCAAATGAATATACTAGGAATAATGTGAGATTTGGTCATTCAACGTTTACCATTTTACAAAGCTATTCTGAGTAGGCTATACTTACTGAAAAGTTATGCAAGTACCAGAAAATGACACTAGGGAAACTATGTTCTTCGGAAGGTTTGAGGACTATCTAGACAAATTATAGGATCTGACAGAAAACTTGTCAAATTGACAAAACTTTTGTAAATGTGTATTAATGACTTCAGATTGTACCAAGTAATCAAGCTAATAGTTTTTTTTAAATGAAGAAACTAGATATAAAACTGTTTGGATAACGTGTATTTCAGCAAACAAATGGAAAGAATGTTACTGTAACTACATTTTGGTGATCAGCCAATGAAGAAAATCCAATTGTTTTGCACATATTCAGTCTCAAAACTATAGTGAGTTAGGATTTTTCATGTAAAGGCCTAGTTTCTTCTTCTTCCTCCTCCTCCTCCTCCTCCTCCTCTTCCTCACAATCTCCTTCATCAGTTTGCTGTTCAAGTTCCTCTTTTGTGATCATTTCAAAATCATTTCCATTTCCACTACTATGCTGGGATCGGTCATCCTCACGCCTATCACTGTCTGTGTCTGAATGCCGCTCCCCTCCAGAGCCATCTGCTCCTGAGTTGCCTGTTGCTTCGACTTTTCCATCCTCATCTTCCTTTTTCTCACTATCTGATTTCTCCTCACTGTCAGACTTCGGCTGCTTTTTGGACTCTGATTTCTCCTCTTTCTTTGAGTCTGCTTTTGGTCCCTTGTATTCGTGTGTGTACAGGGGCCTGAAGGAGTCAATGAAACCCACGTCTGCTGTCAGATTTGGCAAAAACCAGAAGTGATGCCTTCCTCCAGTTATCAGCCAAATAATAAGGAAGAGAATGCAGCGGGCTGTGAGGAGAGAAAGCCCAAATATTTTATATAAATATTTACAACATATAACAACTGTGTTCATTAGATGCCTCTCCCCTGCTGTACTCAAAATCAAGTTGAGGACAGACAAAACACACAAAATACAAATGAAACCAAATCCCTGGGCTGGAAGGATGGGTTTAACAGCGTGTTCTGATACTTAATGGTGGTGATCAAGAAGTAGGCAAGGGGGAGAATTAAAAGGTGCCATCTTTCAACACCCTCCCAAAAATAAAAGTCTGATACAAGGTTTGATGATAAAAGTTAAAAACGGTAAAGAGCTAATAGACAGAAAAGTCTATTCCCCTGCAATAGGATACGATCATTTGATCTTAGCTAAAGACCAAGTTTTCTCTATTAGTTTGTAAGTCTCCATGAAAAATAAGAGGGTCAGTGATCTCCCATCTGCATTTTTAAGCATTGTTTTGCTCAGTTACACACCATGCAAGTCAAAAAGAAAGCTTGATTACCTGCATCCAGCTCCTCAAAGGTAATTAAGCTCCTAACTTCCACTAATTTCAGATGTGAGGATCTGGGCCCAAATCCTTAACAGGTGAGTCATGTTCTCAGTTTTATTTCTTTTGCAAGTGTCTATGTGTTGGTCCTGAGCTATTCCTTTAGGGCATTGCATCTAATTCTGCCTAGAAGGCAGGTGGTCAAAATGCAGGCCTCTGATATCAAGATGCAATGTGACTCAAGCTGTTTTACTTTCCTTTGTATTCTATCTACAAGCAATGCCCATAAGTTTATAAGTAACACACTGTTTCTAGGTCTGGTGATTCCACCTCTGCCAAAAGCCTGAACTGGCTTTTCAGGAGGAAGCACTGCCTCTAATTTGTAGATGATGGTCCTTTTCCCCCCTCCCTGTTGTCTCAAACTTTTTCTCTTCACCTTGGCCACTGTTTCTCCTCCAGTTTAAAGACCCCACCACCATGGCCACCTTTCTCATCTCCCAACCTTACTAACATCTCACATTAGAGCCGCTGCTACTATCTAGTGCCTAAAACAAGAGTTTTAGCAGCAAGAGAGGTCTAACACGAACAGTGGACCAGAGAGCTCTGATAAGATAGAGCACTTGTGCTGTCCTAAGGACATTGATCTTCACTATGCAAGATCAAGAGTGCACACCCTGGTGTACGCCTGCAGCCTGAAATGAACCCTGAGGAACACTTTTTTCCAATGCCACAATAGTGACATATAGTGGCCATTAAGGAATTACTCACATAAGATTAATCTATGGCGGTGGTCCCCAAACTTTTCCTCTCGGACCGCCCCCCCCTTACCAGTAATGGAATGTGTCCACAGTCCCCTGGCCAGGAGCAGAGCCAGGGTCAGGAGCAGGGCTGTGATGGGGAGGTCAAGCCGGGGCCGGGAGCAGAGCGGAGCGCAGAGTGGGGCTGGGTGGCACTTTCTTCCCTGTGGGAGCTAGCCTGGGCCCCCCCAGACATTCCTCCACACTCCCCAAAGGGGTGCATGCCTCACAGATTGGGGACCACTGGTCTATAGCTATTTTAAAGAATAGGGGTAAAATTTTCAAAAGTTAAGTTGACAGACAGATTTAGGAGCCTAAGTACTTATTCCACTTTTACAATTAGGGTTCTAAGTCACTTAGACACTTCTGAAAATTTTACCCTGCTTGTCCTGTTCATCTAACTTCTATTGAAAACAAATGAAACTTACCAACAGCAAGGAGGAGAATACTGGCTACGAAACAGCCTGCGCCTACGCTGAGGTAATAAACACCTACTCGCATCTCTGCAGGCCAAAGCGGGAAGAGAGTTGCAGCTATAACCGCAATCACTAAAAATGAAGATAAGAGTTTGAGAAACATGGATAAGATACCAATTAAAGGGCTATAGTGGTCTGGTGTTGTTGCCTGTAGTAATGTTCGTACAGCACTTTGACCAGGCATCAGTAGCGTAGCTAGGGTGGGAGCGGGGCAGTGGCTGCTCCCCCACTGAGCACAAGTGGCGCCTTGTCAATTTCTTGGCGCCTTTGTACTCACCTGGGGGAGCAATTTAAAAAAAAAAAAAAAAGTGCCACCTGCTGCGGTGCTTTTATTTTACTCACCCGGCGGCGCTCCGGGTCTTCGGCGGCAGTTTGGCGGCGGGACCTTCACTCGCTCCGGGTCTTCGGCAGCATTTCGGCGGCGGGTCCTTCAGTGCTGCTGAAGACACCCGGAGTGAGCGAAGGGCCCGCCGCCGAAGACCCGGAGCGCCGCCGGGTGAGTAAAAGCGCCGCAGCGGGTGGCGCCTTTTTTATTGTTCCCTCCACCTGGCTACGCCACTGCCAGGCATTCCCATTATTTGATTGCCATTCAGAAACAGAGTAGGATTTCTGTTGGCCCACAAATACACATATATAAATTACCAGCGTAGGCCATAAAAACCCAAGAGAACATGCTTAAGTTTGGAGAGCAAGTGAATATCCCCACTCTCATTTTTTGCTTGTTTTTCAGTCCCCACCCTCACCCCCTTTGTCTTCCTTACAGTTGTGCAGTTTCTGCCCTCCTGCTATTTGCTGAAGTCTACAAGATTGCGTAAACACATAACTGGCTCCCACCACCACTTTAGAAGCTAAGCACATTACCTTTCAAAGCCCTAAATATATCATGGTCATATAAATTATATCTTCTCCATAGAGAATTGTGCTGATGGAGAGAGGATATGAACATGGAACTGGGAGCCAGCAACTCCTACATTCTAATGCCAGCTCTGACACCTGACTTACCCATGTGGCCTTGCCTTGGCAAGTCACTTCACCTCTCTGCCTCAGTTTTCCTCATCTTATAATTGAAATAAACAATATTTACCTACCTCAGAGAGGGTTTGAAAAGAGGATTTGTATAATTCTCAAGATAAAAAGCACCATATAAGTAATAAGTATATCCTGGTAAGTGTAGACAGAACCCAATATACAAAGCATACCGTACACAACATCCCCACCAGTTGTAGCATGTAACATGGTTAGGCCCTCTATATACTGATCAAAAATATTTATCCATCTACCTTAGGTATTTCCAAGATGCCCATCACCATAGTGGTTAGGCATAAAGTGTCAGCATGATTCTCTAGAAAGGTGCTACCATGATTTCTAAACTCAGGGAAGTTGGGTGCCTTTTAGGCCCTAACTTTTTCCATTTCCCCATTACACAGCAGCAGCTAATGAAGAAGAATAGACCAGTGTGTAAACATTAAAATTGGTCTAGACTGTAAAAAAAAAAAAAAAAAAAAAATTGCTTGGGCCAATGATCTACATAAATAATATTGGGAGGTGGAAGGGAAAGGGTATCAATTATGAGTGTTCAGTACCTATTAAGGACACGATCTATTAGTGTTAAGTAATTGAAATCTACAGATCAGTTAGTAGGTGTAACTGTAAGTTAGGTGCAAATTGATAAAAATGTTAATTCTGTGTCTGAATATGAGAGAATAAAAAGGAGCCTCACTATTCTGAGGTTTTTACTGCATGCACCTTTTCTCTCATTGGTACCAAGGCTGAAGCAGGTTTCAAATTAGAACAAAGCGTAAACACTAAAAGGTTTGTCCATGGGAAAGAGACAGATGTCTTGAGGAACATTAACATCTATTCTTACTTACCAAGAACAAGTCCCATGGCAAATGTTTTAAAATGAACTGGGTCATAGATCCACACATACACCTGCAGTAAGAATAATCAGGTTAAAATTAACAAATTATATTCCCAAATAAAGATCTTTGGTAAGAGCTTTCAGATTCGTTTCCTCATCTGCATGTTTCTTTATTACCATATTTCTCTAGTACTAGGTTACATTCACCACCAGGTGCCACTCTGCCCTCCAAGTCAGCACTGAACCATGGTACAGCACTGTGGTGAGGGGCACTGCATTGCGGGAGATTCTGTATTTTTGGATGAGACATGAAGCCAAGGTCTATGTCAATTCTGCTCAGTGAAGTAGCTGCAGAAGCAGATATATAACCTTGTCACTACCACCTCTTTAAGCCTACACAAATTGCCTCAGCAATGCACGGATCTTAATCTGACTCAGTGAGCAGAAGGCCTAAGCACAGTATTTTTATTGGAGAAGGATGTATAATATAAATATTTAATATTACACTGGTGCCATATCTTGTCAGGCACAAGGATGAAGGCTGGGAGCTTCCAGCATCTGATAAATGCTCTTATTAGAATATATTGCTCACACCCTGGTGTGTGTTGATGCCTTTATTTAAAATATTTTAATGACTTACTAGTATTACTCCTGAGGGCATTCTGTGCCAAAAAATTAAAAATTCTGCGCACAGTATTTTAAAATTCTGCAAATTTTATTTGTCAAATAAATGTGGAGGCTCCAGCATGGCATTGGGAAGCACAGGCCACTGGTTGCACAGAGGTGGGAGATCACTGTGCAGCTCCCACCCAGGACACAGACTCAGCAGTAAGGCTGCACCCAACCCTGACACCGCACAAGGACTGGGCCTGCCCCAGAAACACCCCAGGACCATGCCCCTCAGTGCCACGTGCACCAGGTGTGGGCAGGCAGTCTCAGCAAAGCAGGATCCAAGTGTGGAGGGGTTTGGTGTGGTTTGAGAGGGTTCTGTGTGGGACATTCTGGGGGCGGGCGGCTCAGTGGGGGAACTGGGTGCACAGGGGATCTGGATGCACAGGCACTTGTTAGGGGGGTTCTGGTTGCAACAGTAATGGGAGTCTGCAGGGGGGTCCAGGTGAAGGTGGTTGGGCTCAGCAGGGTGGGGATCCGGGTGCAGGTGGCTCGTTGGGGTAGTCCAGGTGCAGGGGGAGTGGGACTTGTTGGGATTCTGGGTGTGGGGGGAGTGAGGCTTGGCGGGAAGGTCTGGGTATGAGGGGATCTGGATGCATAGGGGTTGGGTGGATGGGGGAGCAGTTCCCTGTACAGTGATCCCTTCCCCTGCAGCTGAGGAGCGATGGGTGCAGAAAGCGGGGAGTTTGCAGAGCTTCCTACAGCCAGGGGAGAAATCTGGGGGTGGGTCTAACACAGCTCCGGATGCCATGCAGGGGAAGAGGAAGTCCTCCCCAGCCCAGCTGGGACTAGCAGTTGAGCCCAGTGCAGGGTAAGAGCCACCAGCTGGGTCTTCCCCAGTCCCGCCCTCTGCCCCACAGTGATTTACCTCTGTGCCAGCTGCCCTGGGCACCCAAAACATACTGCTGGGGAGAGTCGCATGACCGCTCTTGTGGCTTCCCCGTCAGAAAGTCATTTTTTCTGCGAGGAAGAAATCTGCGGGGGACATAAATTCTGCGCATGTGCAGTGGCGCAGAAGTCCCCCAGGAGTATATTATTTTCCATTAATAATACATAGCCCTTTACACTTTCAGCATCTTACAAACATTAATCCTCATAGCTCCATCAGAGGTAAAGAAAGGAAAGTTACTTTCACTTGGCTTAGTTGAAAATACCATTTAGCTGTATATTTCTACTTAGGACTTGAAGTTTAGCATGAGACTGGCATAAACTTCCCTAGCTCTCAAAGACTGACATTTTCCGGTGCTGGTAGTTGTGTCTCATTTACTGACCAACCAGTGGTGCCTCAATGTCCCACTTGAGCATTCCTTTGTAATGCTTTAATGAGTGGGAAGCATGGAGCTCTCTAACCTCTAAGAATCATTTGTGAGCAAAAAATTAGCTAAATGGACAAAAGGTAAGTCATCAAGGGTTCATCTCCCAACTGTAAGGAAGTAGGAACACATCAAAGGATATCTTCAGAGAATTACAGGTAAATAATTTTCCCTTCTCTTAAGCAACAAAAATACTTTCCTGAATGGATTCCTAGAAGCGTTACTTCTTAAAAGAAGCTTTAGCCAAGGATAATTTATGAAAGATGTTTTCTCTAGGAGTTCACATTAGGTAACAGACTCACTGAAATAAAAGAGCCTCAGAAATAACACTAAATCCAAGTGTTTATGGAGCTTTGGAGGTATTGGCCATGAAGCCATAACTTCCAGTAAAAAACAAACTCACTCATGTTCCCAAAGGGAAAAAATATATACTGCTCTAAGTGCCAAGAGGCACCCAAGAGAAAGATCAAGGGAAAACAGACAGCAAGCCAGGAGGCTCAAAAGACGACAAATGTAGGAATAAACTAAGTAAGGGAGGTAAGTTCTATCTGATAGGCTCAAACAAATGGCAATTAGGAGCAATAATTTATACCCAGTACCAGGGTACAGTGTCATCTTAATCCCCACTGTTGCATCACATTGTACCAAAGGTGTTCATGGGAACTACACAATCCACTTGAACCACGAATTCACTCACCCTAAGGAAAAAGCTTCTTGCCAAAGTGTAGAGTACTTTGAACCAGTATGATTAATGAATGTCATTAAAGCCAGATAGCATCTTCATCTAGTAGTGAAGATTCAAAGTACCCGACAGCAGTAACTGGTGACCTTCACAGCTGAAAAGAAGGTGACTGTTACGTCAACTGCATACCAGACATATACAAACCCACTACTGTAGGTACTCACCAATTTTGTGAAGAAAGTTTCTCTCAATGTATAGTCTGCAGGATAGGCAGAGAACTGGAACCAGTCATAAGAGTCACAGTCCTAACGGGACACTCCTTTGCTGACCACCGTCAGAAAGGAATTTAAGGAAACATTCCAGGGGCCCAATGAGAGACAGCAGTTGGTCTATGTATGAGACACATTTCCCTCTGTTTAAATGGGTAAAATCACTGAGAAGTACAGGAATTCCCTCTTGTCTCAAGATATAAGTGCAAGGGCAGGAATCCAGACAGTATGGTATAATTAGAGAAGTAAATCATCTGATTTAAAGAAGAGGCAAGTGAGGCACGGAGAGGTTAAATAACTTAAGGCCACACAGAAATTTGGTGGCAGAGCCTAGTTTAGAATTCAGGCGTGCCTGACTCCCAGTCCCATGTTCAGACCATGAGGCTTCTAGATGGCAACCACTTTGGACTCCCTTCCCTGTAGCTGAATTTGAAGTATTTAAAAATACTTCAAAATGGCATGACCTACTAGCAAGAGAGGCCAGCAAGTTTCCACCCATGCTGGTAACTATCAAAAGGGCAGAAGGAAAAAGTCTGGAGAAATTAATCAGGTTCAGTATTTTATTGTCAATGTACTGGTCACGGATAAATATAGGAAGTGTAGAAATAAAAGTTACACACAAACCTCACCTCATTTCCATCCAGAAAAACTTGATCTTCATGTGGCTCAAGTTTAAATTTTCTCTTGGTTTCCTTTTTCTTGGGTGTTCCTGGGTTCTCATCCTAAGAACATATATCAATCATGAAACAGAAGGAATAATTAAAAAGGAATTTAGAGACTGTAAAAGGCCCCAGATTCTTAGGTCCCATTTTGAAATTTTGGCTGCATCCATATATCATTATTACAAAGTTGCTTATGAGTGCTGAACAACAAGAATACTACTGCAGAAGCACTCCCCATTTTGGATCGAACAACCTTACCCTTTAAAAAGTAGGTTTTTCACAGTAGTTAGTAGTATCTGCTAATAGGTTTGACTGTCTTCTTTTTTGGGTTGCACTTACCTTCTTGCACTCTTCTTTCTCACCATCCTTTCTCTTTTCCTTCTCTTTCTCCTTCTTAGTCTTTTCATCTTTGCCACTTTCCTTCTTGCTCTTTTTCTCATCCTCTTTCCCACTCTCAGTCTTCCCTTTCTCTTTCTCTTTTTTTGCGTCCTTATCAGGCTTCATTTTCATCACTTTCAATGCTCGGTGAAAGAACTGTTTCTTTAGGAGTCTTACAATAAAAAGGTTATATTACTAAATCATTTAGGAGTTACTGGTGTGGTTATATGTTTAGAACACAATTATGTTATTGGATATCTGTGACAGCATGATGCAAAGACGGTGTCACACCAAACAGGACTGGTTATTAATAAACATAGTGGGCCTGATTCTCCTCTGCCTCACACCTGTGTGCCTTCTTTGTATACCTGTGCAAAGTGGGAGTAAAACCTCTACCTTCCTGATTCGGTTGCATTTTGCAGAGATCTAAATGACAACACCAGAACCAAGAGAGTGGAAAATCGGGTACATTGTTTAAATTATTTTTCTTACACCCTCTCATTTGATACATTTCCTTTCAATATTTCTCCTTAATTACATGTCAACATTTCTCACAGCAGCAGGAGAGATGGGAAGTGGACATACAACTTATCAGGCTATATGGTTCAGAGCTGTAAGTTGACCCAAGATGTACTACTGGAACCAAGGTAACACACTTAGACAATCACATTCTATGCGGTCCAAACAGAAACTTAGTGCCAAGTGAGGGGGAAAGTGTTGGGGAGACTTTTACATCTGAGAAACCAAGTATTTGCCAACTGAGCTAGCCAGAGCATAAAATACTGTGGTCATGGCCTCTGCCACGACATGGGCAGGTCAGGCTGGGGCTGCGGGAGGCAGGGATTAAAACACCAGAGAATCTGGCCCTTACTTTGTGGTCTAGTTAGTTTGAATTGTTGCCATCGCTTCACCCAGTAATTGATTCTCGTCCTTTCATTTATCTATTAATTATTATTATTATTATTATTATAGATCAGGTACCTTTGCCAGAGCTATTTACCTAAATATTTTACAGGGAAAGAAATCAGCTGAACTACTTCATTGGAAAAACTATATGCAGAATGATATTAAAATAAAACATACACAGCTGGAGGCACAACAAAAATTAAACGAAAAGAAAAGAAAAGAAAAGAAAAGAAAAGAAAAGAAAAGAAAAGAAAAGAAAAGAAAAGAAAAGAAAAGAAAAGAAAAGCATGGTTTCATTCTTTTTTCCTTTTTAAGGCAGAGTAACTTTACTAAGAATATGTTTGAAAAATAGTCCAGTTCTGCTAATCTGATCCTAAGCTACATTGCTTTCAGCCTGACCCTGCAGTTCCTATGCACACAAACTCCCACTAAAGCCAGTGGGAATATTTAATGTAAAATAGCAGTAGAATCAGGTCCTCAATCCCTTATTCAAAAGGAAAAAAAAAAAGTTACTTACCTTACAGTAACTGAAGTTCTTTGGGATGTGTTTTCCACATGGATTCCACTCTCGGTGCACATGTTCCTCATGCCTGTAAGATTGGATTCTTTTGGCCAGCAGTGTCCATTGGGGCCACACCTGTGCCCTAGATCTCCTTGCTTCCCATCCACCCCCCACCTGAGGCATAAGGGTGGAGCGACCCCAACCGTGGTCCTTCGCCAAAACAGAATCCCAGAAGAGTAGGACTCTAGTAGCAAGAAAGGAGGGCGGGGTGTGGAATTCACCTGGGCAACACATCTCAAAGAACCAGTTACTGTACTGTAAGGTAAGTAAGCTCTCTTTCTTTCAGTGATTGTTCACACAGATTCTACACTTAGTGAGTAACAAACAATCCATTTGCTTGTAGGTGTCCTACTTAAACAAAAACGGCAAGACAGCCCTACCAAGATAGGCATCCATTCTGGAAGCCTTTGCCAAAAAATAAGTGTCCCCACAATAAGGGTCTGAATCCTCAACCCTTCAAGCTGATGTAATGGCAACTAAAAAGGCAGTCTTCACTGATAGCAACCTGTTCCCTATATCACCTAAGGACTCTAAAAGGAGACCCATCAATCCTCTTAAAACTATACTGAGGTCCCAAGAGGCAGGTGACTCCTGAACTGGAGGGGGCAAAAAAAATAAAACTAATGAACAGGGCCATTAAGGAATCTAGCCACTCTAGGATGGAAAAAATACAGTTTGGCCCTGGATAACAGGGTGATGTGCAGATATTATTGCTAGATAAACCCTTATGGAAATAATAGGAAGCCAAAGTTGTTTCAGGTCTAGTAAACAGTCCAATTAGTTGAAATGAGAGTTGTTGAGGACCACAATAGTTTAAAATCTTTTTTGTGGAAGAAGATGGCTCTTGCTGACCTGAAATCTAACAAGACTTCTATGAACTCTCTGCTTTGCGTCAGTGTGGCAAAGAAAGTTAAGGCTACTTTAATCAAGTTGGTCACTTGTTGTGGTGATCTTTCCTGGATCAACCCATCATTAGGATATTGGTAGACCTGGATCCCTTCTCTCCTTAAGTGAGCTGCTACACCTGAACAGTACTGGTGCTGTGGGAAGACCAGAAGACAAGATACCGCACTGGTAATGAGATGTTCCTACTAGGAATCTGAGGTATTTCCTATGAGCCAGATGTATGGATATCTAAAAATAGGTGTCTTGAAAGGTTAGAGCCATGAAAGTCTTGAGGATCTAATGGAGGCTCGAGTCACCATCCTGAACCTGAAATGGTAGATGAAGTTGTTGAGACATCAAAGGTCCAGAATAGGATGCCAGCCACCTTTCTTCTTTGGAATGAAAATATAATGCGAATAAGAACTCCTTCCCCTGAACTTAAAGGGCACCTCCTTCCACTGTTCAAAGATGCAGGAAAAAAACCAACTCTTGCTTCAACAGTATCTCAGAAGAGGAATGGGGAAGGTACCTGAAGGGTAGTAAGCAACTGGAACTACATGCAATACCTCTTGCTGACAATCTCTCACACCCACTGGTCCACAGTGATCCCAGCCCAGGCTTCCCCGAAAAAAGAAAGGCAGTTGCCAAAAGGGCTCAACTATGGCATGAAAACTGCTGTTGAGAGGAAGACATTGAGTGCATTGTAGCAGAGGAAGAAGCGATGGGTTGTCTATTCTGGAAGCTCTGCTTCTCCCTTACTCGCTCCAATGCCCTCAGAAAGTTATAACAGTATGGAGCAGAGCGATTATGTCTGAAGGAAGCTTGAGGTCTGGTTTGCTTTCTTCTTGGGGCTGAGTTGTACAAACCCAGAGAACGCAAAGTGACTCAGGAGTCCTTTAACAAGTGGAGGACCTCATCCATTTCTGATTCGTGTTTTGGACCTCTCCAATTCTGAACCACCACCAATGTGATCATGGTGCATGTGGATGTATCAGATACATCCAAAGCAGCCTACAGGGAAGTTAAAGCTATCAGCTGCGCCTCCAGCATGATGGATTTTAATTCTTCCTTATGCTCCTGCAGCAGTCTTTCCATAAACAGAGAGAATTTGTCCCAGTTCAGATAGTCATATTTTGCCAAAAGCTGGTAGTTGGGAGATTGGCAGAGAAGACAATTTTTCTGCTGAACAGATCTAGTTTCTTAGGGGCCTTTTTCCTTGGTGATGTTTTTGGAGGTCCTTTCTGCTTGGATCTTTCTGTAACAGCCACTATAACAGGTGAATTTGGCACTACAGGAACGGCCATAGTGGGTCAGACAAATGGTCCATCTAGGGTCCAATATCCTGTCTCTGGCAGTGACCAGTGCCAGATGTTTTAGAGGGAATGAACAGAACAGGACAACTCTGAGTGATCCATCTCCTGTCATCCAGCCTGAGCACTTGGCAGCTGGAGGTTTAGGGACACCCAGAGCATGGGGTTGCATCCCTGACCATCTTGGCTAAAAGCCATTGATAGAACTGTCCTCCATGAACATATCTAATTCTATTTTGAACCCAGTTATACTTTTAGCCTTCACCACATCCCATGGCAACGAGTTCCAAAGGTTGACAGTGTGTTGTGTGAAGAAGAACTTCCTTATATTTGTTTTAAACCTGATGCCTATTAAGAAGCAAATAAAAATACTTGAAGCCCTTAGGAGGAACTTCATACTGTCTATCCACGCTTTTGTAAGTGGCAGGTATCAATGCTGGAGCCTGCCACAAGTCCACTGTAGGTTCTAATAATCCCTTGTTAATAAGCATAGAGTCTACCAGACATGGAAGGGTGCAGAATGTCTAGCAGCTTTTGCAATTTCTCTTGCACTAATTTCAGTGGGATGTCAAGGGTCTTGGCCATACATTTCTTCAGTTTTGGAATGCCTTCAAGTCATCTGTTGGACAAGGTAGAAAGATTGGCTGCCATATCAGGGTAGGAGGATGAAATTGTTGCCAGGATCAACTGTTCCTCTGCCCCTGCCTGTTATAGCCTCCTCCCTCTTACGGGAAGACGATCTTACCCTAGACGTGAGGGCAGAGGACGTTGGTTTGAGGGCATATGGCTGCATACACCAAGCAGCCCAGTAGGGCCGTGACTGATAAGTAGGAACTGAGGAACTGTTGGGCCTACTCTGCCCTTATGCCCTTGAGTGCAGGGGCTGGAGGACATCTAGAGCACAGGTCCAGCCCCAACAAGCACTGCTGGCCAAAAAAATCCAATCTGGTGTGCATAAGGTGGAATCCATGTGGACAATCACTTGAAGAACAACAAGGCATTTAAAGCTTCTCCCAATTTCAGTCTTTACTGGAAGGTTCATTTTGCTCCTACAAGTCATAAAGTAGGAACTTAAAATCTATCTTTGCTGCCCTCCGATGCAGCCGACAGGCTCTTGATTGACTGCTGCTGGAGATTTGTGGGTTATAGAGCCCAGGCCTTCAGAGCAGCAGTCCCACAAGAATTCTTACATAAGAACGGCCATAATGGGTCAGACCAAAGGTCCATCTAGCCCAGTATCCTGTCTTCTGACAGTGGCCAATGCCAGGTGCCCCAGAGGGAATGAACAGAACAGGTAATCATCAAGTGATCCATCCCCTGTTGCCCATTCCCACCTTCTGGCAAACAGAGGCTAGGGATACCATCCCTATCCATCCTGGCTAATAGCCATTGATAGACCTATCCTCTATGAATTTATCTAGTTCTTTTTTGAACCCTGTTATAGTCTTGGCCTTCACAACATCCTATGGCAAAGAATTCCACAGGTTGACTGTGTGTTGTGTGAAGAAATACTTTCTTCATCTGAAAGAGCAGCTATTCTACTAGATAAACATTAAAATGTTTGTGGAATTGGGAGAAAGATACTTACTTTGCTATTATTTTACTGTCTCCTTTTTCCTTCAGGGGTGCTGCTCCAGTGGCAAAGCCACCAGTAATTACAGGATTGGACCCAATAAGTTCTTCTAATTGTTAATGACTATATCATTACAATGATTAAACTACATTATTTCTATGTTACTGATACACCACAAATATTTTTTCAAACATTCTAATCAAAAACATACATTGCTTCAGCAGTCTATTTTGAAGTAACTATAATGTACACACAAAAGGTTAAGAAAAATAGTGAAAATATAATTTTCAAAAGTATCTGTCCCATTTTCAAAAGGGCCCAAGTGATTTAGGGCCTTCAGAAAATGGGACTTTAATGCTTTTGAAAATTGTACTTGTTATTAAGACTATTTATCTTGACTAGAAGGCCATACCTGTTGCAATAGTCAACTATAGACTCTCGAGTTGTAAATAAGGCTTCTTCTCCCTTCTTGGCTTTTGCCCATTTAGAATCCAAAAGGCAGTCCACAGCTTTTGAGGCTGAAAGGAAAAAAGGAAAAACAAACCTGTGATAAAATATAGAAAGAGCTCACTTCAATATTTGATCCGCCCAAATACTACAAAAACAGAATCTGTAATTAGTTCTCAGTTTTGCTAAATACAGGAACAAAACCCTACCTGCATAATGAAACAAAAACACCCCACTCTCAGAGAGAGAGATGCCAGTGTTGCAACAGAACTCCCACTGATGCCAATGGGAACCTTGCCTGCATAAAGAATTCAGGTTCAGATGCATACTTTTTACAATATTATATTACAAACCAATTTTAACAGGACATTGCAAGATCATATCCTACCCCAAAGAAGAATTCTGTTATAATTCCAAAACTAAGGTGTGAGGATTTTCTGTTTTTTTAAGAAATTCCAATGGAACCTTAAAAAAGAGATTATCCTCTACAGTAGTTTGTGCTGCTAGTGAATGAAAATAAAAAAGTTAAACTGATTAGTCCATTTTTACTATCCATGCTGAAATGCAGGAAGTACAACATGTAAGTAGTTAAAAAAAAAAAAAAAAAAAAAGTCAGATTTTTAAAATTTATTTCAAGGCATGATTTTTTTAACGTCACAGTTCAATCTTTAAATATTCTTGGTCAAATTCTATGAAAGGAAGCCATGTGACTATCTAAAGCAAAAATCTGGCACAAAATATGAAACGGATTGTTATGTCCAGGCTCTAAAAGTAACAGCAACACACTAATCATGGAGCAGATAAGATAAAAAGAACAAGCGTAGAGTTATTTGTTTATCCTGGAAAATTCTGATTAGCCTGTTCCCTGAAATTGCTGTTCCACACCTTCTATATAAACTGGCTTGCAGACATGTACGAAGGTGTAAGCATATGCACACAGGCTCAGAAAGAGTATCTGAAATCATAATGGAGATTTTAAAGCTTAAAACAACCAAACTAAACAAAACCCCAACTCCCATAACTCAACTCTCTGAGTGATCCGATTAGTTACTTTAGAAGTTTAAAGGCTCCAGCACAGATCCTGGCCCGCAATAGTTACTTTGCACTGGCAATACAATGCAGCTTCAAGCCAATTTAACCAGATACCAGTATACGGAAATTTCTCTGGCATAGTGGAATATTCAGATGGCAGAAAGATAATGTAGCCAGCCCCACAGCATTGCTTCCCAGTCTCATCATAGAGGGCATTTTGGGGAAACAAGGTCTGGCTGGAGTGTTGCTGTGTTCTGTTACTCCTTGGCTACAGAATGGCTCTGTGGGGGCCGCTGCAGTCAGGCGTTTAGTGAGAAGGTAATTTACAGCAGAACTACCTTTGTCCAACTCTTCAGCTGCACTGACTGGAGCTCTGGCACAGCTGATCATACATCCTTTTCCCCCTTCTTTTTTAATATTTACACTTTGTACAATAGCTATCGCATAAACAGGCTGCCAGTCTGGACTCCAATTTTATCCCTTCAAAACTGAAAGCCTTTGCTTTCCGCCGATCATTACTGAAGTATTCTATTAATGTTAATGATTATACCATGTGATCTCCCAGTTTGAGGTTGTATGAATGTAAAACACAAACGCAACTGTGTGTGTGTGTAGCTAGGAAAAGAGTAACAATTTTTTCACTCTTTAGTCTGGTGTATTACATATTTTTGTTTTACAATCTCTTATTATTGAGGGTTTTTTTTAAAAAAGCATAATGTCATAGAACTATAATCCGTACAGTGCCAGAGCATCATACCAGTAAAGTGTAAACTTCATGAAAACACTTCAAAAATCCTGTCCAATCACATGGAACACAATTAAGTCCTTACTCCAAATTCAAGTTTGTTGGAACTCTAGAATAGCTTCATGGCAAAATATATTGTTGAACTATTCTGTCAATCATAGAATCATAGGACTGGGAGGGACCTCGAGAGGCCATCTAGTCCAGTTCCCTGCACTCATGGCAGGACTAAGTATTATCTAGACCATCCCTGACAGGTGTTTGTCTAACCTGCTCTTAAAAATCTCCAATGATGGAGATTCCACAACCTTCCTAGGCAATTTATTCCAGTGCTTAACCATCCTGACAGTTAGGAAGTTTTTCCTAATGTCCAATCTAAACCTCCCTTGCTGCAATTTAAGCCCATTGCTTCTTGTCCTATCCTCAGAGGTTAAGAAGAACAATTTTTCTCCTTCCTCCTTGTAACAACCTTTTATGTACTTGAAAATTGTTATGTCCCCACTCAGTCTTCTCTTTTCCAGACTAAACAAAACCAATTTTTTCAATCTTCCCTCATAGGTCATGTTTTCTAGATCTTTAATCATTTTTGTTGCTCTTCTCTGGACTTTCTCCCATTTTTCCACGTCTTTCATGAAATGTGACGCCCAGAACTGGACACAGTACTCCAGCTGAGGCCCAATCAGTGCAGAGTAGAGCGGAAGAATTACTTCTCATGTCGTACTTACAACACTCATGCTAATACATCCCAGAATGATGTTCGCTTTTTTTGCAACAGTGTTACACTGTTGACTCATATTTAGCTTATGGTCCACTATGACCCCCAGATCCCTTTCCGCAGTACCCCCAGATCCCTTTCCGCAGTACTCCTTCCTAGGCAGTGATTTCCCATTTTGTGTGTGTGCAAATGATTGTTCCTTCCTAACTGGAGTACTTTGCATTTGTCCTTTTTGAATTTCATCCTTTTTACAAACTATTTACAATTCTGTTTTATATCCCACAGTAAGAATTAAATTATTTCCTAATCAACACAAGACAAATGGTTTAGAAGGAGAACCTGAATCAAAAGCAAAAGAAGGAAAAAAAAAAAAAACAGTTAGGAATACACTGATCATCTTGGCTGTATTCTGGGAGTCACAGGGAGACTTGCCTCTTTAAGACAGAGAGGGGCCCACTGCACCTGTGACTGGTCAGGTGCCTTCCAATTGGGCTTCAGAGCAGGACCATATCAAAAGGAGGAGACTGAGACAAAGAGAGAGAGTGTGAGCATGTCAGAGTCAGGAAGGGGCAGCAGGCATGAGCAGCCTGAGACCAGAGGAGAAACAGAAGAGTAGCAAAGAGTGGCTAGAGGGAAAGAACAGTAGGAAAACAGTAACTGCGAGCTGCTGGTGACTAGTTCTGAGGAAAGCTGTTGGGAGGACTGACTAGTGCTGGGGAACCTTTATGAGTTGCAGGAAAGCTTGTGCAGAGGCCTTAGGAATGAGGGAAAGAACCAGTCTGATCAGTGCAAGCCAGACCTAGATGTAAGGAGTTGACTCTAGAGGAAGATCCGCAGGACCAGAGGTAAAACTCACAGGTAAGGAAGCCTGGGGAGTGGAATGCTGCAGACATCTAATGTGCGGCTATAGAAGACGACTTGTGGGAAAGAAACTGGTCTTGGAACTCTCAGGTGAATGCCCTGGAGAGTGAGGGTTCTGGAACAGGGATAAAGAAACTGGGGTTGAAGCGTTAACGACTCTCAGGTGGGCAACCAGAGAATGGTGACCTCTGAACGGGATTGAAGAGTGCTATGTTGTAACCTTGAAGTGTGCGGTGTTCTACTTTGGGGTTTTGGGAGAAGCTGTTTTTACCATGAGGGATGTGAAGACTGTGGCACTTGATATGAATAAAAGCGTCTGAATTTGTTGCTGAGAGAGACAATATTCATTTGCATAGGCAGCTGAAATGGAAACTGAGGCGAGCTATGCCTGTGCTTCTAATGTTGGCAGCAGGAGGGTGCCCACGTTGAGGTTTCCCTATAACACTGAGAGATACACAATAGCGCACTTTGTTTCTACCCAGGCAAAACTGAGACTTTGAACTACTATAGTATTACAGCACCATTATACCAAATACAGATGGAGTAATCCTGATACCACACCACCCTAAGCCAGCAGGGGATGGGTACAAGTTAAAGTAGTATCCTTAGCCCCTGGAGGAAGGAAACAAAATCCAGCTCTCCTCAGCCAGGAAGGTCACCTTAACTTGGGGCTTTTAAGGGTGGTGGTGGGAGAGGGGTGGAGAAAGGAGGTGACAGACGCCCTTCAAAAAATAAAAAATGATTAGCATAAACATTTTAAACATCAACATGACTTACTGAACACTCAAGCAAGAAATGCTTTCATTTTATGAGAGTAGAATTTGCTGTTATATTACTGCCATTTTTGTATAAATTTTTACCAGTGAATACAAGATCAGGAGGATAGGGTGTCATCTCCAAAAGTTACAAGGAAAATAAGTGATTGAAAAATATAAAATATAACCATTCAAACTACCAAGAAAGTTATAATACAAGTATATAGCTCTTACATAGCCCTTTATATCTGAAAAACACTATGAAGCTTAATTGAGACTCACTACACCCATCTGAGGTATGTAATTATTACCCTCATTTCCATTTTACAGATAGAGAAACTAGGGCAGGAAGTCCAGAAGCTCGTCCAAGGCTACAGAAAGCAGTCTGTATGAAGTTATAAGTAGAAGTAGGACTTCTTGTCTAATAGTCCTAATGCCACACAAAACACCTCAGAATTTTTGTAACATTACTTCACAATGAAAAGTGAACTAAAAATAGGGTTTGAAAAAAATCACTGGCCATGGCACATGGGAAGGTTTCCCTGGCGATTATGAGAGACTAAGCCATCAATTTCATATTAAAAGATAATTTATACCCCTTATCATTACAAAGATAAGTTTCCGGATGAGAACAGAATAGCTAATGTAGTATTGTCTTGCCAAGTCTGCACACAGTACCTCTACTCCTCCTCATAGCTCAGTGAGGCAACAAGACAATGAAATTAACAAGATTCTGGTTAGTTTCCTGCTTCCATTCAGAACCTACAGGAATACTGTGAAGCTATCATGAATCATGTTAGTTTAATGCTGCACTGCTGTTTGACAAAGCTCTGTCTTTATTCACAGAGAAAAAAGACCCGAAAACTGGAGACTAAGAGAGGGGTTGTGTAGTGGGAACTTGCTGCCACTTTCCCCACAGCAGCTTGAAGGCTTTGGGGAAGTAAAGTAGCAGAGTCCCTTTCACAGCAACCAGGATACTCAAGAGGATAGGGAAGAGACAGAAAGCTACTTCTCCCTTTCAGCAGCTAGAGGTGGGATGTGGTGTCAGTTTTATCAGACACCTGCTACTCAGTGACTGATGTGAACATTAGACCCCCCAAGCAGGGTGCAGGGATAACTCCCTGTTAGAAATCTCAGTCCTCCTCCCTTACCGGCAGACAGGGGTGGAAGACAGATAGGGCTTTTCACCAGGGTGTCTTACTCTGGACCTCACTTCTGCTTTCCTGACTGTGTCTTCTGCATCTACTTCAGGTTGGTAAATGTAATCTTCTGACTAGTAAGTGCCTTGTTAATTTCCCTGGGCTATAAATGATATACAGCTTACTAATTAAAAGTACTAGTAACCTAAATTTAAAAAAAGTACAATATTAGTAAATATGCAGTATCATCATTTGGTTACAAGTAATCTTACCAATAAAATAATCAACTCTGTGGCCCATCATGTTGGTAGATTTTGTTGGACAGTTGAAACGTAGGTATTTGGCTACAGCTTTCTCCTCTTTGAACGGCTCACCAACTTCCTATAATATAAAAATATAAAATTAATACTGGTTTCCACCACCTCCTTTCCTTTCCACCACCTCCTCCCACTTTGTGGGGGCATAAATTAAAGCAGCGGTCCTCAGGGGTTGTTCTGCTGACATAGGATCACCAGAGTATAGCATCATGCTATCCCCCAAAAGTCCCCCAGGCATTCTATTATACCAGTTCTGTCTCACAAGGGTATTCCCCAACTACACCTTCACAGCATCTTTAAGTGGAATGGCACAAATGGGACTTAGCTTGGGCTAAGGATCTGTACTATTTTGAAAGAATTTGAAAGAAATTTGTTTAGATAAGCTATTAATCATTGCAAGATGGGTTTCCCAATAGGAGTTACGGTAGTGGATATTTTATAAAAGTATATAAGCATGTAGAGGCTTAAGTTACAGTTGTGAGTTACTGAGTTTATAGTAAACCCCAATTTTCACTCACTTGCCTGTCCAGATGTTTTGCTGTCTGATTGGAGACATTTGTGGAGAAAAGAATGTGTTCCTGTTTAGTCTGAAAAGGATTGTATTTGATCCAAGAGTATTTTTAACTGATGGCATGAGTGCCTACAACCTGGGACAGGCTTCACTTATGAGTTAATTTTTTTTTATTTATATTTAACAAGTTAATTTCACTCTTTTTCAAAGAATTATGTACTCATTCAGGACACATTTTTATACAAAATTTAAGCAAATGACCTCAAGCACACAGCATGTGAAACTCAATTATCTTGTCTAAATCATATGAAAGATGGAAGACAGTAACAAAATTAAAAATTAAAGCTTACACTGTGTCCTAGAGAGAGAACATTTATTTTCTGTTTGTCTTTGTTGGTTTGTGTAACATCTTTAGCATTCATTTAAGAAATCTGTCAAAGTAAAAATATCACTCTGGGGGAAAAAAAAAAAAAAACACATTTGCTCTTTTATAACACATTTCATCCAAGGATCTCAAAGCACTTTACAGGCATGAATTAGCGTTTAGACCCATCAAGCAGGTCAGTATTGGAAACTCAGGCACAAAGGCTAGGGGGTCAGATTTTCAAAAGTATTTAAGTGTCTATCTTACATCTTCAGGTATTTAGTGGGATTTACAAAAGTGCCTACCTCCACCTTTAGGCACCTAAATACCCCTGAAAATCTAGCCCCAAGTGATGAGCTAAGACTAAGACTAACTGTAGACTAAGTGACTGGTATATGAGTTGCCCAAGGTCCCTCAAAGGAAGCCTGTTACAGAACCAGGCCTAGAAGCAAGATCTCCAGATTACTAGGGTACTATATTTTAACTGTAAGACATGCATCCTTTCTTTAAGAAAAAACAATATTGCTCATTGCAATGTTCTTGTAGTCCTATTGGTCCCAGGTTAATAGAGAGACAAGGTGGGTGAGGTAATATCTGTTATTGGTCCAACTGAAGATATTACCTCACCAACCTTCTCTCTCTCTACTATTGATCATTGACATTGTGTCCCCATATAAATCTCTCTCACTAAAAAAGAATCATCTATTTTTTCCCTTTATTATATTCAGTCATAGTTTTAATTTTGTTGTGCAACAACTAAAAGCATCACATTTCAAAATTAATATTTAATGACAAAATAGGAGGAGACAACATTTTAAAAGCAAAGGTCATGCCTAATTTTTTCTCCTAACCTTATGCCAGGTGATTTGGTCCTTTCCCCACACCTGGATTTTTTGAAGACCACACTACTTGTCTGACTGACAGTAAGTGCTGTCATCATGGAATAAATTATCTTTGTCTTCATATCCTGTTTTGCTACATCTCCTGTTTTTCTTGTTCTTCTTTTCTTCCTCCTCTACTATCTGACATCTCTTATGTGTACACTCATCTCTCTCTTGCCATTCTCCCTCCCTGTCTCTCCACTCAGCATTTGACCGCTTTTTTAAAAAAATCACCATGAAACTAACTGAAAAGAGCCCTAACAAATGGGAAAATTGGTTTAGTTTTAGTAAAAAGTGTTCTATTGTCACTTCTGAAGATCAGTCCTTTATTCATCCACCAAAGGGGTAAACCACGGAAACAGTGGTGCAAGATATTGTACAATGTCCTACCCACAGATTCCAACCCAAATGTAGAACCACCAACTGTAGGATTATGATGTTAATGTCTTCATAAAAATAACAACCAACACATCTTTCATCTAGTTGAATCCCAAAAGCCTGTGTATAGTGGTTAGAGAAACAGACTGAAAGTCAAGAAATCTGGATTTCTATTCCCATGTCTGCCACCAACTTGCACTGAGCCATTGGCCAACCACAACCTTTGCCTCAGTTTCTCCATCTATGTAATAGTGGTAATAGTGGTCATATATACTAATATTTGTGAAATACAGTGACACTAAGATGAGAGGCATTTAATAAGTATTAATTATTTATCCAAATGAAAGTATAGGCACAATTTTAGGCACATATAATTATCCACTTTAGAATTTGGCCAGTGCAGTTCAACCTAAGTGCCTATTCAGTCAACAGCTTAGTCTCTGAAACTGCCAACAAAGTGCCAGCTGTGATGTTCAACTGAACACCTGTCCAAATGAACTGGACTAAGACGACTTTGTGTTTAAGTGAATACTTTCATTGTAGGTTATAAAACATGTTTGTTTTTTTAACAAGAGATGAAAGAGCACATTGGATCAGGTTTCTTAGGTAACAGGTATACGGGGGGGGGGGGGGGTGTTATTGTGGTGGTGTTTTTCTTTTTTGACCATATGTATTTAGACTTTTTCTTAAACAGATATTAACCTGGAGTCTGTAAAGGAAAAGTTTTTTATTTTTTTAAATACATCCTTATATATATACACAGATAGTCTTTTCTCAGAGAAATTAAAGTCTTGGGTCTTCAGAAACCTCAATATCACTAAGTATCACACCATTTTTAGCAATCTGATTCCCTCAGGATTTTCTCTTTATATAGTGTTCTTCCTACTACCTCAGTTAAACTGCCACCCAAGTAAGATTTACTAGAATTTTTATCTCCAAAATCCCTTTTATTGATCCTTCAAAAACCAAAATTTTAATAAATTTCACCTTGCTGCCAGAACACTACACAGAAGAGAGCTGTGTGGTAGGGAAACACCACTGAGTGGAAACAGAACAAAAAGGAAAAGAGATGAGGGTGGGATTTCAAGAGGGAGAGAAACACCACAACTAGATATAGGGAAAATGAGAGACTACATAAATATGGAAAGGAAACAAATCCTGGTGGGATATGAGAAACTTATTTTTTTCTTATTTTGCCTAAATCAAGAGCCTAACCTCCTTCATTGTTCTATGTCTAGATTAATAGATTCCAAGGCCAGAACACCAACTGTAGTAATCTAGTCTGACCTCCTGTATAGCACAGAGCACAAAATTTCCCTAAAATAATTCCTAGAGCATATCATTTAGAAAAACATCCAATCTTGATTTAAAAATTATTAGTGATGGAGAATCCACCATGAATCTTGATAAATTGTTCCAGTGGTTAATTATTCTCATTGTTAAAAATTTACACCCTATTTCCAGTGTGAATTTGTCTAGTTTCAACTTCCAGCCATTGGATTGTGTTATACCTCTCTCTGCTAGATGGAAGAGCCCACTATAAAAATACGTATTCCTCATGTAGATACTTGTGGACTGAAATCAAATCACCCCGTTACCATCTCTTTGTTAAGTTAAATAAATTGAGCTCCCGGAGTCTATCACTATGAGGCACGTTGGCTAATCCTTTAATCATTCTCATGGTTCTTCTTTGAACCTTCTCCAATTTTTCAACATCCTTTTAGAATTGTGGACACCAGAACTGGACACAGTATTCCAGGAGCAGTTGCACCAGTGCCAGATACAAAGATAAAATAACCTCTCTACTCTTACTCGAGATTCCCCTGTTTATGCATCCAAGGATTGTATTAGTCCTTTTGGCCACAGCATCACATTGGGAAATCATATTCAGCTGATAATCCACCACGACTCCAAATCTTTTTCAGAGTCACTGCTTTCCAAGATAGAGTTCCCCTCTCTTGTGAGTATGGCCTGCATTCTTTGTTTCTAGATGAATACATTTACATTAGTCATACTAAAATGCACATTGTTTGTTTGTGCTCAGTTTAACAAGCAATCCAGGTTGCTGTGTATTAGTGACCTGTCCTCAATATTTACCATTCCCCCAATTTGTGTGTCATCTGCAAACTTTTAGTGATGATTTTATGTTTTCTTCCAGGTCATTGATAAAAATGTTAAACAGTGTAGGGCCAAGAACAGATCCCTGTGGGACCCCACTAAAGCCACACCTACTTGATGATTCCCTGTTTCCAATTACATTTTGACACCTATCAGTTAGCCAGCTTTTAATCCATTTAATGTGTGCCATGGTTAATTATACATTGTTCTCTATGCCACGCGTCCAGGCAAAGTCTCCTCTTTAAAACCCTATGAATATATATTATTAGCCATTGCATTCTGTTGAAAGCCACCAGCAAAGAACTACTTTAAGAACATTTTACAGAAGTTTAAAAGTTTTTATTGGAGCTTGTTTTCATCTCATCTCTCTCCTCCTGTAAAGTCGTTTGACTTAATTACTATGAATTCAATGTCAGACACATAAAACCCTCTAAGAAGTTATTTTAAATAGTTTTTCTAAACATAAAATTGTTTTGACTATACTGTTACCTTTGCACCTTCCATGGCTAGATGTCCCATTGCTGGGAATCTCTCCCTTCTCAATGGGATAAAGCTCCTGCTTACTGCCCAGCAAGGCCACAAAATGCAGGACTTTAAAGTAAGGCTTTTTTATAGCTATTCACTGGCAGATAATTGGAAGCTTAAACACCGGCCTATAATAAACAGTTAGGGTGGAGTCCACAAAACAACATCGTCTCCTAACTTATATTAAGGTTCCTAACTTCCACTGATTAAATAGAAGTTAGGAACCTACATTGATTCATGGATTCCACCCTTGGTTCCAGAAAATCTGATATACCCTTATAATGGAAAAATTGACTATCTTAATAGAGGCAGCTTGCAGTATTACTTTGAAAACTGGTGATCCTTTTTGAACTATGCCAAGACAGTCCAAGAAGCTGAGAAAAACAATTGACTCATTTTGGCCAATTAAGAACTCTGCAAATTAAAGAGTACTCTCTTCATGGACTCATCTCCAACATTCTGTTTGATATATGATGGAGAAACTGCTAAGAAGGCAACATATGTTTATCTACGTATTTGTGTTACAAATTTAGGCCTTGGTCTTGCCAACTCTTATACACATACTTAACTTTAAGCATGTGAATAGTCCTGTTAAATTCAGGAGTACTTCTTAAATGCTTTAAATTCGCGTATGAGTGTTTGCAGGATTGAAGCCTTAGGTTGTTATTACACCAGACATTAAATGTCATATGTAAATTGTTATTGGTGAGTGTTTTCCTGGACTGTATTTAATCCTATTTGTTTGTATTTTGTTTGCTATATAAAGAATAATTCAATCACTGACACTTTAGAGTATTGTATCATACTATTGCAATGGATGCAGTTCTAACTTGTAAGCACCTGATTATTTTCTTGTTCTATCTATGCTTTTTTTTTTCCAGTTTCTTCTTTTTTTAATAGTAATTTTTTTAAAAGTTAAAAAAAAGAACAGGTCACAAGCATAAGAATGAATCCTGCCCTTCTTGGGCCTCAAACCAGGTATGATTTTTTCTCCCCCCCCAGAAAATTCCACACTGGGAGGAAGAAAGAGGAAACATTTCTCTGACAGTTTTTTGTTGGTGGTGGTTTTTAATGGTGGCTGTTTGACACTGATCACAGGCATGGCGTGCTAGAATAAGTCCCAGTGTGATAGATTAGTGAGCACGGGGCACGTGAGATGATCAAAGTGAATAAATACACGTATTGTATGACTCTACAATTCATTACATGAACACTGCGTCCATGAGTTCACAAATGTGCATACACACACATATATATATTCCCAGACAAAATATGCTAAAATGAAGTTAAGGTTGAGAGTATATATCAGTAATTTAACAGTAATACAACATTACGGGGATGGTGTAATTATTCCCAAAAGATACATTACAAACCCAGGAAATTCAGAGTTAAGGTTACATTTAAAAGAACTCCAAACATATTCAGGTTAAAAAAAAAAAATACATGGTGAAGAAATCTAAACAACCTCATCTCTGCCCTGAAGTAATGTAGTATTTGTGATCCCAGATTAAATTTATTTCTAAAGACAGATTTTTTCACATATTCCCCTCCCTGCATGGCATCATTTTCTGGGTTTGTAATGCTTGGGTTTAGGATCATTACAACTTCTCTATAATGTTTTCAACTGGGAAGTTACTGATATATTTGATATATATTCTCAAACTTAATTCCATGTTAATACAATTTCTTGTCTCAATTTCTCTAGGGTTTTTTCAGACATGAATACTAAACAAGAAACCTAAGAAGAATATTACCATACAACATTTCTAATTATTTGAAGCTCTGTAATATCAACCTCAAAATCTTTTTTTGAAATTTTAAATTTAGGGGCAAATTCAACAGTACACCAAAACAGCCAGAGCACGTCAGCTAGTTAAGATGGTTTTACAGCTGCTTTGCATCATCAGAGCAGCATTAAGCATACTGGAGAATCTGACCCTTAATTTGCAATTGACTTATTAAGTGAGAGGGCTGTATTAGCAAAACTGGTGATATGTGAAGGAGGGTAAGAGATCTTAGTCGGTGACTCTCTGTGCTTCCACGGTTCCCCCTGTGCTCTTGCACAAGATTTCAATTAATTTTAACTATATGGGAAGTCTGAAATGCCTGCATTATTCCATTGTTAAGATCATTTGGGTCAGAGAAAAGATTGACAGCTGCTTAATTTCTTAAAGGATTGTCTTTAATTAACTTAAACTAACTTAACAAAATAACTTGTAAATTCTCAGAAACTCTCTCTCACTCAATGACTGTTCCACTGTGGATAAATCATTAAATAGTCATCGGGCCAGAGGCAAAGGGAAAAAATGACTGTAGTACAGTGGGTAAGGCATCCACCTGGGAAGTCAGAGACCCTGGCTTCAGTTCCTCTGCTCCACTCACTTATTATTTATCCACGGTGGACAAGCTTCAGCAGGAGACTTTGAGGGAACCCCACATCAATGATTAGGGCACTCTCCTGAGAGATGTGGGATACCCCTGTCCAAATCCTCCTTCTCCCTCTGCTAGAGAAGGGGGAATTGAACCGGGATCTCCCACATCCCAGGTCAATGCTCTAACCATGGGGCTAAAGTTATAAGATGGGCACCATCTCCTCCTCCTCCGGCGGCCAGATTCTGAATGGGACCCAATCTGGTAGGCACATTCATAGGCCACCTACCAGTTTGGGCCATGCATGTGAGATAGGCAGCCAAATTCCTATCTTTCCTGGGCTTGTGAATCACTCTGAGGTTTAGGCAGGAGATGGTGTCTCAACACCTTGAGGAAGGTAGACTGCACACTCTCAGAGACATAAACATAGGCACAAAGGAGAACTTTTACCCTGAAAACTTAGGTGCCAAACGAGTTTAGACACCTACAGCATTTAGTGGGTGTTTTATGGATCTCAGTGGCACCAAAACTGGGATTTAGGAACTTAAGTACCTTGGATCCCACCCAATATGTTTTGGCAACCTGAACTACAGATGCCTTTATTGTTCCAGCTGTAATAAATACTTTATTCCCCCAATTGAATATTTACTGAAAAAAATTATTTACTCCTCTCCCCCCCATTAGTATTTGTCTAAATAAACATTTAAATATGTAAGATTTGGGGGGGGGGAGAGGGAAAGGAGGAGGGGTGATTTACTGTACCTGAAAAAACACCCACTATTCACAAAAGTAATCATTTGTCTAAATTTCACAAAGGCTCATCTCTTTCACCAAAAGAAGCTGTTACAATAAAAGATATTAACTCTCCCACCTGGTCTCTTTAAGAAAAATAATGAAACGTTTTAAACCATATTATGAAGAAAATCCCTTCCACATATTTTTGTTTACAACTGAATAGGTCTTTAAGCTGCAAGAAGGTATGAGAAATTCAGACGTTCTTTATAAAATACTGGTTCTTAAATGCGGAAACCCCTTCTGTCCCCTCCTCCAAGAGAAGAAAATTGTCATTCCCATTAATTCCATGGGCAGCGCACAGCCGCGCTTTTGCGACAGGTGTAGCGCACTGGGGGTGCACCTCTGCACAGGTGTGTTTGTGGGGGGGGAGGGGGGCATGTGATCATGCACAGGAGGTGGGTGGGTGCACGCAGGCCAGCACGGACAGGGCGGGGGTGATGTATTGCTACGATATCACGACAGGGGTAGCATGTCGAGGGTGGTCCGCGTGTGCTCACATGATGCAGGGTGCCAGCGGGACAGGTGGGCTGGGCGCAGGGCTGGGCTTTGCAAGCGGGTGGGGAGAGGGGTATGCGGCGGGGCGCGCAGGCTCCAGGCGGGAGAAGGGCAGGGGTGCTCCAGGGAGGAGAGGGGCACTCCAGCGGGGCCTTACGGGAGGGAGACAGGGGCTGGGGCGAGGGGGGGGGCAAGGGTGGGCAGGAGGCCGGAGGCCTCGGGGGTGGGGAGCAGGGCCAGCCGCAGGGGGCTCGAGCGGGAGTAGAGGCAGGGCAGGAGGACACAACGCGTCCCCGAGGGAAGCTGCACTACCTGGATCCGCTTCCTATGTCTCCTCCGCTCCGCCATGTTGTCGCCGTCTGGTTTGCCGGTGACGTGGGGGCGGGAGCCTCGCGAGAGGCCGCGGGAGCCGCTATGTAAGCGGGGCGGAGCTGGCTGGTAGCTAAGTTGGGGCTCGCGCCTGGCGGGAGGGGTTAGGGACCGGCTCGCCGGACGGGGGGAGGAGGCAGTTTTGGCGGGCTCCCGGCGGGGCTCGAGCCAGGATACGTGCCCTGCGCTTCCGCTGTCCAGCACGGCGAGGGCGAGCACCCCGCTGGGTATTAGGCGGTCTCTTCAGTAGCGCGCTCCCTGCTCCCTCATCGCCCCGTTGCTGCTCCGCCTGAGGGGAGGGAAATGTAGCTGTGGTACCTGCATCTTACCTAGCGCCCCTGGACGGGCCACCGATGGTAGGTGCTGGTGTGGTGTCTACACTAGCGCTCACAGTGGTGTTAGTTAACACGTCTTAATCAACACGTTAATTAACTCATTAACCATTCAAGTGTGGCTCTATCCCTGGGGTTCTTTTCTCACCCTTGTGTCCAGGGTCGTCACCATTTTGGGGCATTGGTGCACCTCGGTCCCTGCTAGTCTCTTCCTGTGCCACACAATAGTTTTTTTTAGTCTGTCGAGGGCTGTAATGCTTTAGTCTAAAATCCAGGTTATTGGGTTCATTTCAAGGGATAACTGGGTGATAGCCTAGAATCTGATGGGATGTTCTCTTCTGGCCTTCAACTAGGACTCTGTGTCAGCATACACAAACTCATATATGCAGCTATCACAATTTAGAACAATTGCCTGAAATGAGCCCACAAATTTAGGTGCCCAATTGTGCATGCATTTTTGCACATTGGCTAGAGGCTTCCTGTTTTGAAAAGGTCCAGAATTTGGTCCAAAAGGCTACAAAATCCTTGGTCAAAAATTTTAAACTGAGTGCCCAAAGTTAAGCTCCTAAATCTATATTTACTCAGGTGTTTTTCTTCATCTGCCTACTGTGCTCATGTGTTCTATTCATGTACAATACAAAGCACGTCACGATGTACCAAATGTGTGTGGCAGCACTCCAGGTACATTCTGCCAGGTACGCTATTTTAGGCCGGGCAATAGATTAAACAAACCAAAAAGAATCTGTAAATGGTCATAGACGTTATTCTCCATCTTGAAAGGCTGCCTCAAAACTAGATTAGTAATAACCCATTCTTTTGAATATAGGCACATACATTTAGAATTTGACTACACATTCCTAGATGAGAGATTAGACTAAAACAAAGATACAGTAGTTGATGCACCGTGCCTCCATATGTAGATGCCTGTTGATATGTCCACAGGTTATGAAGGCATTGTACCTGTTTAGGTTAGTCAGACCCTTTCCCATAGTTTAAGCGATAGGTGCAGATATACACCTTACATAAAAATCAAATACCTTTTTATCTGAGATTGTTTCACCACATGCTTTTACTAATAGGCCATATATATTAGCAAAGCATGTTTAGTTCTGTACCAGAATATGCAACCCACAGCCACACCAAACCTTGTTGTACTTGGTTATTCCTGCTAATCTGGAAGCGCTCAGCCTGTCTCTGTATTCATGCACAAATGAAAATTATACTATCAATTGAAAACAGTAAAAAAAAGTTTTAAATAGTTTCAGATATACTTGCCCCTGAATCACCCTGCGCACTTCTGCGCATTTTATAATCACAATTTCCTATTTTTTGTAAACGTTTTTCTCTCCGTTGGTGCTGGACAGCAGATCCACACAAGCTACAAGTTAAACTGGCTGACTGTAGAGGGGACTATACACAAAATAAATTGAAAATATAGGGAAATAAAGTTTTAATCTATTTTAGATAGAGTAAAATTAGGTGTTTCTTCTAAAAATAGTGGGTAAAATATATTCAGACAGAAGTGTGATGTTTAGGTTGACAGTAGCCTTTTAATAATTATTTTATGTGCTTAGCTGTTGAAGTTACAAAACAGTAGGTTCAAACTGAGGCTGTTGGTTTAACTTTCCTGTGGAAGAGGTTTTGCCCATCTCCTGAATGACCAAGGATAACAACACTTTACTTGGCACAGAAGTGGTGGAATGCACAAGTGCTAACAGGACACTGACGTGGAAACATGACTTGATATGCAGAATAATGACAAATGGCATGTGATGTAATGCTTAAATCTATCTTATGAGAAGCCTTCTGCTAATACTGCAAGAAAGCTTTGGCTACTCAGGTTAGAGACATATTCATACACACACAAAACACTTTAGAAAGAAAATGCTTTCACTCCCTGGAACAGCAAACTATGTCCTGTGCTATACCTCTCTGTTGTGTGTGTGTGAGGTAGCATGTATCTGCTGTTAAAACAGCAGACTTGTTAACTGAGTCATCATCACATTAGGAATTTAAATAAGTGGAACAGCAAAGTTTCTTAATTCAATCTACATACTGCTCTTTCATTAAAAGGCATCTTACACAATTTCTGGAACCTGTATAGTAGGGAAATTCATGGTATTGGAGCAGTACTTGGAAAGTCTGCCTGGAAGAATGGAGACTTAGGTGAACTTGGCTCTGCAACAAACAGAGGACTACCTGAAGGCCAACAAAACAGAGGAACTGTTGTGGCCACAACCTTGAACTGAAGGAGTGGTAGTGATAGATGGTAGAGCCATCCCAGAGAAGAATGAAGTGACTTTGGAACTCCAAGGAATGAACCAAATAGGAATAGGAATGTATACCAAGAATCGAGGAGGGAACTATTGGCCTTTCCTATAATTGCCTTCTATTGTGGTGGATATGTGGAATATAAAACAATTATTTCCCATGGTGGAACCTGACCATGGAGAGAGATTGTTTTTCAGATGTCACAAAGTCCAGTGCTGCCAGGGGACGTCCGGTGCCAGTGCAGCTGAAAGAGATGGTATCAACCTTCATGGAGTTGGGGTGTGTCCAGACATTAGTATGATCGGGATTAGTCAAAATTGAGTGATTGCAGGTAGCAGAACCTTTCAAGATGATCTGTGTTCATGTGGATTCCAGATGTATAACTTACGGTGGTAGTTATCTCCCAACAAGTAAAAGGAGTCAGATGGCTCAATTCATACTCAAATGAGTATCTCACTTGTTCCAATGGCCTATTGTCTTTAGGAGATTGGGATCATGCTCTTGCCTTGCTGGAGTTTGAGTAGGGCATAGTAAGAGAAATGTTGTAGGTAAGGAGGAGACTGGATCTGCTGGCAGCAACATAGGACTTCAGGAATTAGGTTCTGAATTTTGTGTATTGTGTTAGGAGTAGAGCGGGAATACAAGCAGCTTACAAAGTGGGTTTTGGATGTGTGAAGTTCAAATAGTCAAGATTGTTCTGTATTGTATCTATCTGATTTAGATAGTAAGCTGCATAGGGCACAGACAATGTCTTTGTAAAATGTCATCCACAACTATGGAACCAGTGTTTACAGACTTCTTTATAATCCCTGATACTGGGTTCTCTGATTTTACAAATGCTGCTGCTCTTGAAAATCAAGATGGCTATTGTGACGCTACACCCCATATTCTTCATAGAAAGATGGTTATGATACGAATATGGCATAACTAAGATATATTTTATGCAAGATGACTCATACAAGGTATCATTGGAAAGGTTACAATTTACTGAATGTGATTATCAAATTTGTATGCATGTATCATTTCTGTATCTAAAGTTAGGAATATTGACTATGTAAGAAGTACATCTGTGTGTATACTTGGGAAACGCCCATCAGACAATAAGCAATCAGCCTTAGTGGGCCATTAGAAAATGGCAATGAGTCTTTGAAGACGTGGATTTCCAATAAGGCCTGGAGTTCCTTCCTGTGGACATTGCAAATAAACCTGGTTTCATAGTTGCTTTGACACTGCAAGGCCAGGTGATAAGATCACCTGATACAAAATACCATCTTGGATACTGTTGGTACTTTTCCTCTGTAGGCGGATGGGGATCAAACAAAGGTTTCCTGCCTGGGGTAAATCCTTTTTGAGGCTGGGGAGGGGGTTAATCTGGACTCTCCTCCATTGTGTACCCAAGAAGAAAGACTGCTGAAAATACCTGAAGGGACAAAGGAACTAACGTGAGGGGAAAGGCAGGGATGAGTCCAGACTGAGACAGGGGTCCAGTCTGTACGAATAAATAACTGGAACTCTAAGCTACAGAAACTCTGCAACTTGCCTAAAATAACATTTAGAGTGAGAAATTACTTCTTGAAACCAGTCTCTTTAAGATCTTAAGCTTAGTATGCGTGTTTTGTTTTATTTGCTTAGTAATCTGCTTTGTTCTGTTTGTTATCCCTTATAATCACTTAATATAGTTAATACATTTTATAGTTAATAAATTTGTTTTGTTTATTATTAAACCCAGTTTGTCCAATTTCTAACTGGGGGGCGGGGGGAAGAAGTTGTGCATATCTCTCTTCACATTAAGGGAGAGGGTGAATTTTTATGAGCTTGCACTGTGCAGATCTTTCTATACAGCGCAAGACAATATTATTTTGGGTTTATTCACCAAAGGGGGTGTGCACGTGAGTGCTAGGTGAATACTCTCACACAGAGCTGACTTAAGTCTGTGTCTGCACCTGGGTGTGGCCCTACCTATGTGTGTGCGCTGCAAAAAGCCAGAGAGCCTAATTCAGCAAAACGGAGAGGGAATCCAGGTTGGTGGAGCAGGAGGGGCTTAGTGAAACCCAAGTACATCAGGTGGCATCCCAAAAAGGGGGTCTAACCCGTCACAGTTATCACTACACATATACACACATTTGTCCATTTTAGTTAGAAATCTATTTTCTAATACATTTCACAGATTATACATGGCGTGAAGCTCTTGCAATGATAGGAACTTTCAAACTGGTCTGCTTTCTTTTTAAGGGAAATCCTAACACAGCTTTCTGTATCCTTTAAGACAAATAATACACAATTGACTGAAAGGGACGATTCAGAAGTCACCCAGTAACCCACTACAGGGCCCAGACAAAAGAATGGAACCAGTATGGTCCATCATGTAACACATACTTTGGGACAACTTAATCTGCAGATCACTGGCACTTTAAGCCTTACCAGCTGTTTTAAAGCTGTATTGTATCAATGTATAGAAAGGGAGTCTTTAATCAGAGAATCCAACAGTAATGCTCCATATTAAAACAAAAAATCCTTGTGCAATTTGATATTGAAGTAATAAATGCAGATTTGACAAAAAACATGAAATATATTTTAAAATGCATACTCTGCATTGCGTTACAAGTATAGATCAAATATAAAGAGAAGGCCATGACTGCAAGTGAATTATACTCTATTGTGCCCAGTCTTTAACCTTCTCTTTCCAGGAAGGTTATTAAGAAGGTTATAGCTGGGCTACTTTGGTGTCATCTGGTGTCAGATTCCCTTGATCTCTTTCAGTCTGGCTTTGGACCTGATTATGTCAGGAAGAGTGGTCTCATTGGTTGATGATCTCCTAGAAATAGACAAAGTACATGTTGAAGCTGATTTTTTATTTTTTTATTTTCTTTTAAAGATTTGTCAACAGTTTTTGATACCAGTGCCCATGAAGTTCTGTTAACACACCTGCAGATACTGGCTAGGATAGATGGGAAGATTTTATTCTTCTCAAATATATCCTAAATTGTGGTGTTACAGAATTGTTCATAATGCCTAAAAGTTCTCTCATATGGGATCCACTGTTCCAGTACTATTCTGTCACTGCTCTGGTTAATGTGTACAATATGTGAGGCCATTGCAGGAAGATAGTGAGAAATTTTGGACTATGTTGCCATCAGTGTTCAGGTGACACACAGCTCTATATCTGATTTTCATTGAGCATAGATGGAGTAGTGTATCGATTTCCCAGTGCCTGGCTAGGATTGAATGTGGATAGGGTGAGGTGGTTGCAGTTCAATCCAGACAAGTTGTTGATGCTGGTAGGATGGGGCAGCATCTAGCAAAAGGCAAGATGGGGTGATGCCTGCCTCCGTGATTGAGGAGGACTGACTACATTTTGTCAATGAGGTTTGCAGTTTGGGCAGAGGAAACTTTTGGATCCCACTTTGCTCCTGAATTCTCAGGTGAGATCTACAGCCTAAAATGCTTTTTTTCATCCAAGTCTGGTTAGGAAACTGAAACTGTAACCATTTTCTGTGGTGTAGGCCTTGCTGCTGTTACCCATTCCTCCAAGATTAATTATTGCAATGCACTTGACGGGATACCCTCAAGAAACAACTCAGAAGCTACAACAGCTGCAGAAAGCAGCTGACCACCTCCAAGGAGAACTTAACACCAGTTTTCCAGACTGATTTTGCTTCCTATTTGCTTCCAAGTGAAATTCAGATTATTGACAGTGATCTATAACAGTAGTTCTCAAACTTTTGTACTGGTGACCCCTTTCACATAGGAAGCCTCTGAGTGCGACCCCCCCCCCCCTTATAAATTAAAAACACTTTTTTATATATTTAACATCATTAAAAATGCTGGAGACAAAGTGGGGCTTGGGGTGAAGACTAACAGCTTGCGACCCCCCATGTAATACCCTCGCAACCCCCTGAGGGGCCCCGACCCCCAGTTTGAGAACCCCTGATCTATAAAGCCATGTACGACTCCTGTTTGGGATCTGCCTAACTGAGATGACACACCTTGTGCTATTTGTAATTCAGAATGTTGAGGCGAGCCAGGTACCTCCTTAGCTTTAAAAATCTTGAAGCTGGAGTCAGGGCCTTTGTTTCTAATATGTATACTTCTGCTAGTCTCACAGAAACAGAGTTTGTTGACCATTTTAGGATCTATTTTCATAGGCTTTTATCTCAAGGAACTGATTTTGAGGGATGGACACAGTTCACAGTGTGGAGGTGCGAATTTATTCTACTTTTGTTTATATTGGTCAATAAATTGTGTATGACTTTAGTAATTTTATATTGCACTTGGACACAATGTGTTGGGCACATTTTACATATAAAAACAAGTAAATAGGTGCTAGGAATTGGGGGTAACATCCCATATGTGAGATTTTACATACAACCAATGGTAAAACTGGTAGTATATTCCATGAGATTTAAACAGTAATGATTGGTGGATTTTAATGTATACATACATAAAGTGAGGCATTTTGGTTCTAAGAATCATAAAGCAACCCGTATGATGCCGTGTAAAGAGCTGGAATATACTGACAGGCATAGATGACTGGTGCAAATATTCTTGGGGTTGGGTCTGAGTAGGGGATAGCCACAGGTGGGCCATGGCCCATTCCTATTAGCACCCAGGCCCAGCAAAATCTGAGCACCAGGAAAGTGCTTAAAGTAAGGGGGTGGGGGTCGCAACCCCAGATTGAGCAGGGGCGCTGAGGGGCACATTCTTTTAGTGAAGCTGCTGCTCCCTCAGACCATTCAGCTCAGCTCTGTTTTCCCATCAGCACTGAGTCCAACTCTGCCCCATGCCACCCAGCTCCAGTTAGCGCCTCCCCATAGGCTGATTGTTCCCTGCTGGCATGATAAAGGGACAGCCAGACCAAATTCGGGTGACACTGCGACCCGGTGCGTGGACTCCTGCTCCTAGTCCCGGGCTCTGCCCCCTGCGACTGATCCTGTGTCCAGGGGGAAACAGGTCAGAGGCAGAGACGGGGAGCAGCAAGATCCTGTGCGCCTGGCAGAGAGCAATTTGTGGGGACTGACCTCCTCTAGCCCTAGCCACCAGCTGCCTATGCTGATAGGTATTCAAGTCAGCTGTATGGGAAGGTGTTATTCAGTTGCAGCAAAGAAGACTAGTCAGTTCCTGAGCTGCATCAGAAGTATTACAAACAAAACAAGAGAAGCCATTATACCATTGTACAGCATCTGAGGGAAGTACCATGTGAAGTGCTGTGCCAAGTTTTCAGTAACCTTCTGTAAAACGTTTGTGGGAATGCTCAAATTCTGGAGAAGATTCTAAGGAAAGCGGCTCAACTGATAAAAGTTATGTAAGGTCATAGCTGTGACAACAGGTTGGTGAGCAGAAGCCTATAGAGTTTGTAGAGAAGCTTATGGGGATCATAATACAGGACTTAAAGGAGACCTAAAAAGTGTAGGTGAGGCTCTGTTTGAACTAAGCTACAGTAAGAGAATATGTGGACAGCCCAGAAAACATAAATCTAGGTTAAAAAGTTAAGATGCTATTTTTAACTCCACACTCAACAAAATTAACATTTTGAATTCTCTGTCCTGTGAAGACTATTCCACAATTCTAGGATTTCTTTTTTTAAAAATGGGCAATTATTTGGTCACTGAATAGCCTGAAACATCAGTGGCATGTGATTCTTAACTGGCAGTTCTTTCTTTGATGCACTGAATTACAATAATTACCTGATTTGGGGTCAGATTGGAATTCCTCTCACTGATCATACTGAGTTTCCTTTAGAGATTTTTTCACCTTACTCTGGACTATTAAGAATGGTATCATCTATTAAGACTATATGGGCATAGTCCACATAATCAAATTCTGCAATATGGGGTGAGAGAAGACTGGTATTGATGGACTTTCCAACTTCTATTTTTTCTTCTTGTCAGAAGTATTTCTAATTCAGTTATTCCTAGCACAGATTGATTTTCAACACATCCAGTATTAAATTTTATTTATTAAGCCTTGTCATTGGGCTTGGCTCTGTACAAACAAGAAGTCACAGTCCCTGCCCCTACTAGCTTACACATCTAGTGCAGACACAGGCAAAATAATTTGGACACATATAAGACATACACCCCTTCATTAACTGCTTCACTGCTGCCGAATGTGGCAGATATATTAAGTAAATAATTTCCAGTGCTACCACATGTATTCAGGTGCATCATCTGTGTTCAATTGTGATTTCAGTGGCACATCAGAACAAAAGAACACAGAGGTGGCATGGACACTGGAACACCAGTAAGTAACAAAGCCCAGCCAATATGGGTACATATTTGAGACTGCTAGTTACACCTCTGGTGCAGCATGTAATATTTGTTAAAAATATAGAAAGAATGTGCAGGTATTGAGAATCAATATGGCCTCTAATGTTTATATATATAAGAATAATCTGAAAAACACAGCAAGGACTGAATATGTGGCCCTGTCTAGTAGTGCTGTGAAGAATTTTTTTTGCTCTTCATTCTTATTTCAGGAGCTGGTAGGGAACTCTTGGAAGAGAACATTCACCACTAGAGGTTTCTCCTTGTATATAAAGAGAATGGATGTGTCTGTTTATACGAACCCTCTTTCTTCCCACTTCATCCCACCACAGATTTCCACCCTGCAAACCTGTGTTCATTATATTTTGGCTGCCCTAAGTGAAATTTCTCAGGCATAGAAAACTGATAATTCTTTTTTTTTAGCTATGGGCAGAATAATCCCATATGTGCAAAATGATCACGTTTCTTTCACAGTCCAAGTGCAAAGTTCAGATCCCAATTTTCCCCACCTTTTGGAGTTGTTCAGATTTGAGCCCATTTAGAAAGATAGGCCTAAACCCCAAAATTCAGCTCCAGATCTGAAATCTTCTTATTCTAGGGTATGGGATATATTGTGTTAAATTCCTCTCTGGTTTCTTTAAAAATAAATCTGGCTTCCTTCCTATCCTTATCCTTAATAGGTACTACAAAGGTGCTATGCTCAGCTGCAAAGAGATGTCACCTTAGCCTCTTTTAGCTTTGCAGTGGTATCTCGTGACCAATTGACCTGAGAGAATAGCAGAGCTCTACCCTCCCATGTGGAGGAGAATTTCATGGGGACTGTGTAAACTCTTTTTATATAGAAAGAAAAACAGTAAGGCTTTCATGAAGGTACAAGTTTGAAAGTCTTGCAACTTAAAATTAAGTCACAAATGGAATGTTCCATACAATGAGAAGGAAGGGAGCAATTGGAAGACCATTGCATTAATTGTTTTTAATAAGATAAAGGGATACTGCCAACAGGAAATGTAGTCAATTTTACAAAAAAATAAATAATTTTAAAATAGCTTCAGGTACTACACCTGCCCCTGAGTCTCCCTGACAATTTTTGTGGTTTTACAATTGCATTTTTTTTAATTGTCTTTCCTGTTGCTGTGTTGAAAAACTACACAAACAAAAGGGAATGTGACTACAGTGAAACTTACTACGAATAAAGAGCAGTCAAGAGCACAAATGAAAGAATGAAGGATAATTTTTTACTCTAATCTCTTTCACTTTTAGTAATCATAGGCATTACTGACTAGAATATTAGGTAAAGATGTTTCAGGAAGAATGTGATTTTTAAGTTGACAGTGGCCTTTTTATCCAAAAGTTTTAAAAGTAAATTTTGATTATTTAAAAAAAAAAATCAAAATCCTTTCTTAGAAAGTTTTTAGCCATGAAAAATACAGAAAAGTTAATGAAAAGGGTAGAGGTCAATACTTGCTAAAGTTATTTGAGAAAAATTGAACAGCAAACTAATTGCCATTCTAAGTTTAATAACACTTAGTTTTTTTTCTTTTTTTGTTTTTTTTTGTAGAGAACCTTATGGAGTTATACTTAGGTTTTCCGGCTTCAGGTTTTTATTTTGTTTTTTTCTGATTATAGGTGTTTATTTTTAGGGAATTTTTGACTCATATTTTAGAAGTAAACAATATGAGGGTTTTTTAATCTCTACTTAAAACATTGTTTTCTTTGAATTATATCAAAAATTGTTCCCCTTTGTAGCCCTTTACTCCAAGGGATGATCTCCAAAGATCTGATCTAAAACCCAAAGTCAACAGAAAGACTCCCATTGACTTCAACAGGATTAGGATCGGGGCCTTCATGAGTATGAGAGGACTGTAGGGTCCTTCGGCACTATAAATAGTTTTACATACTGCAAAAATGGCAAATTTGGGGTATTTTGCTATATATAGCAGACATATGCATCGGTAGGATTTATTGGGTTTTATTAATTTAGCCCTAAAACCGGAAACCCTAGTTCTAGTATGTAGAGAAATACACAAATATATCAGTATTAGAATCCAATCCTGCTCCAATAGAAGTCAATGACAGAACTCCCGTTGAAAGCAGAATCAGGCCCCTACTCTTTTTAGCCCAAAACTTCGCTGTTTCAGAAAGAGAATACTCCTAAAGGCCACCCAGTATGAACAGTACAATACAGTAAGATAAGCGTCTTCCTTTTGTTGCTGCTGTTAGCATCTTGTCACACATTATCTAATGCACAAAGGTGTGATCTACAAGACCAAAGACATAATATAACATGATTTACTTAAAGATAAAACAAAAGAACAGGTTCCCCTAATTTAAAATGTTAAATTACTTTTCTCCCACAATCATGGTAAATTAAAAACGTACTTAGACACTTACTATCCTAAGCATCAGTTTTCCTTTTGTTTAATTACTCAAGGCCACATCAACTAGACTAGGGGGAAGAGACTCTCTGTTAATGACATACAGTAGAACCCCAGTTTATCAACCCTCAATTTACAAAACTCCATTTTATCCAAAAAATGTGTGTGTTTCCAGACATAAGGGCTCAGTCCTGCAGGGATACGGATGAGACTGGGAGAGAGCATTGCAGAGCCACCATTAAGGCAGCAGGCTACTGACTATATCTCTCAGCCTGCCAAGACCTGAATGTGGGACAAAGTGTGTGTGACAAAAACCTACAATGAGGAACACACAAAATAATTAATGCAGGAAACATCACAAAATGCTGTGAGATTTATCCCTTTCTAAAACCTCAGTCTCATGATCCTTATTTGTTCTGTTGCAAATCATTTGCAACAGAACAAGTGAGGGGACACCAAATTAGTGCAGAACATAGATAACTTTGGCATTAAAATGAGTGATGTCCCTTGAAATGTGTTATATGCAAAAGATATGCTGCTGAGCATGGTGCTTTTTAATAAGTGGTCTAATAAGGTAAATTAAGACTCGGGGAATGGGTGCTGCTGCAGGTCAATAGGCCAGCAGGAATTCTGAGCCCATCGTTGGTTGTGACTCTGAGGCATTGAGCCAGCCAGCTGCAAGAATTGGGAAACATTTCTTTCTTGGCTCGTCTTCATGACAGCCTCTGCTCTCACTTTCTCCGAAACTCAGCTCATATGTGCAATCAGGCAAAGCAGCACTCAAGGGCAGCAGCAGGAGTATCCCAGAATAATGAATATGGCAGTTCCATGCATCATTTTAATGTCCAGGATTCAGGGCCGGCTCTAGGATTTTTGCCGCCCTAAGCAAACACAATTTTGCCCCCCCCCCCCGTTTTTTAATTACCCCACCCCCGGCCCCACCTCAACTCCGCCCCTTCCCCAAATCCCCAGCCCTGCCTCCCCCTCCCCCCCCCCCAGGCTCTCAAGCCTGGGAGGGAGGGGAGCAGCGGCGCACCGCGGCCGCTCGGGATCTCCCCCTCCCTCCCAGGTTTGAGAGCCTGGGAGGGAGGGGGAGACTCCGAGTGGCCGCGGCGCGGGCGCCGCTTCTCCCCCTCCCTCCCAGGCTCTCAAGTCTGGGAGGGAAGGAGGGAGGGGGAGCAGCGGCGCGCGAAACGGCTGTTCCGCGCGCCGCGGCCGCTCGAGATCTCCCCCTCCCTCCCAGGCAGCAGCAGCGGAGGTGACCTAGGGCGGCCGTGGCACATTTTTAGGGGCGGCGTTCTGGCGCCGGCCATGCCGCCCCTAAAAATGTGCCGCCCCAAGCACCAGCTTGTTTTGCTGGTGCCTAGAGCCGGCCCTGCCAGGATTTAACCAGTTTGCGATGCCCACACCCTGCATCCATGTCTCCACTACACACAAGTGCTCAGTTCAGGGAGGGCATTGAGTTTTACTCAAATTGCTGAGCACTAGGCAAATTTCTCTATAGTTTGAAACTGTTCCCATATACTCACATTAAATTCCATATGAATTTTGCCATTGACTGGCAAAGCAGAACTGGGCTCTCAGCAGAAGTCACTAAGAGATGCTGAGCAAAAGCCAATTGTTCAGTGCTATCCCTTTCCCTCTCACAGCTAGTTCCTCAGCACTCAGCAGCCTGCGGGATCAAGCCCTAAGACAGTATTCTTTGAATCCCTAACAGTTCTGAATAATAATTTTGGAGTTTTGATTTAAATTTAGGCTTTAATTGCATTAATATTCAATTGTATGAATTGCACTTGAAATTAATTGCACTGATGAGTATTTGCACTTTAAAAAAATGCTTTTAAAAATACCTTACTGAGTCCTGCTGCATTTGGAGGTTATTTCACCATCCCTGGTTTTATGAAGGTTTCAGATGTTCCTTGAAACCATTTGTAACATAGGGGTTCTACTGTATTACTGAAAACACTGTACATGTTGGACCCAGCTCAGCTCTTCTGAAAATTGATCATCTGAAAGTCAGCCTGGGCTCCAGCTGTGTCACATGGATTTTCCCTGTTTTCCGAAACAGTCTGCTCCACTGTTTTTGAAGTTTCTGGGTCTTGGGAGCAGGGACTGCCCAGTGTATCACCACTGCTATTGCAGTGAATAGGGGAGGCCATGTCGGAGGGCTGCTCTGATGGTTTGCCTGTAGCAGAAGGAAGGGGCATGGACATAGGAAGATTCATCATGTAGAACACATTGCCCAGCCGCCGAGACACCTTTAAAGACATAAGCAATTACAGTAATTACTTCAAATAATGTCAATTTAACTAATTGCTCTTCTTAACCTTAAATTTGAATGTAGGTCCAGATTATCCACAGGGCTGATGGGGACATGACCTCAGAGCCTTCAGGTTGTATGGCCTCCAGCCATCTCATAGGGCCAGATCTCAGGATGGTTAGCAAAAATTCAGAAATGGCCTCCACTGCCCCAGCTTCTGCTGAATTGGTTTGGCTGTGCTCAGCACAATCTGTAGAGGAAGGAGAGCAAGCACCCTGTTGACTCTAGACAACAAGCTCCTTCCTTCCCAGTAGGTGGTGCGCTTCAGCATGCATAATGCAGGCTATTGGTGGTACATAAGACAAATGATTAAGAGAAGAGAGAAATAGGTTTAATAAGAGGAGAATGAGAGATATACATGGGTTAAGAAGAAGAAAAGGAACATGGGTTAGGAGAAAGATAGATGAGACAAATAGAAATGAGAACAAATTTGAAGTCAGTGGATGAAATTAAGAACAGGACATTTGTAACTGATGGGCAGGAAAACCTTCTTATCAATGAGATCTGTAACACTGTGGAATACTGTCCCAAACAAAGTGATGGAAGCTTCATCACTTGGATTATTTTAAAGGACAGGTCAAAGTATTGGAGAATCTACAGGAGAGAACAATCCTCCGTTGGTCAGGGGAGGGAGGGAAAAAAGGGGAGATGGACTAATTGATCAGACAAGTCTTCCTCATTTCTAATTTCAACCCAATCTTATGACCCTGGCTATGGAGCCCAACCTTCCCAAAGGCATTCTCTTCTATCACTGTCTCTGAAGCAGCTGTTCATAGTTCTTCCCCGGGGCACTCATGAAAATGAAAGGGAAGCTGAATTGGAGTTAATGCGCTGTCCACTGGGACTAGATAGTGCACCCTGTCACAATACTATTTCAGATATTTTATGGGTGAAAGAGTGTTATATAACTTCAAAGAAAATCAACAAAATTTTGTCACCTTCCCATGCAACACAAATCTTTCATTTTCCCTCCATTTAGCATTTCAGTACCTGAGATCGAATTTTTAGTGCTGGTCCAAGTTTTAATCCCATCGTGTCCAACAGATGTTCTTCTGTGAGTAGTGGCAGGGTTTCTCCATCAATAGCATGATCTTTAAATATCTTATCAAACAATAAAATGCACACAATGGCTTGTTAAAACAGACTCTTTTATGTCTTCTATTTTAATCGTGATACCCAGACAATAAAGGAAGGAAACAGTAACATGGAAGTAATTCAGCTTTATATTAATCTGAGAGCAGATGGATGTGGCTGTCGTCATCTGTGCCTGCAGCACATCCACTTGCTCTCAGAGAGTTCCAGCTGTGTAATGTTGCAACATTATTTAGTTTTATTATTTTAACAAAAGTGATCAATTAAAGGGAGGCTCACGTCTTAGTCATTCATTTTTTATCCATGAATATGCAGATTTTCCGCCTCCTGTTTACACTGCTTATGATTTTTCATGAAATTGAATGAAGTAATTTCACTATTGCTTAAAACATTGCTTAACATGACAGGAACATGCAATTGCTTCTGCCTGTTTGAAAGTTGTGCAAGTGCTGTACTGGCAGAGGGTGGGGGATTAAAACACTTTCCTTACACAGTTGCTCTCCTATTAACATTCTCATATTACGCCATGATAGAACACTCTGTATTGCAGCATACAACCACAAACGAGCATTAACCTACATTGTTTGCTATTTTTTACTGCATGGTTGCACATTGCCTAGCACAAAGGGGCCTCAAGATACTCTACTGCAAATAATAAATAGTAATAATAATTTAATTTCAGTAGATAAAATAATGTTAGCAGAATTACAGGGCATGTATCTTTAAACATCTAAAAATGTAAGTATGATTAATACTTGTGGTCACCTGTGCATAATCTGAACAACCTGGAAGGCTAATAATAAAATTGTATACATCATCAACAGTCCATTTGCGAATATCTTCAATGGAAGAAATATCTTCTCCACTCAAAATCAGGCCATGCGCTCCTTTGAGAAGGAAACATAAATGTTGTGTTTGTATGATCTCAACAGGCAAAACAATAGAAAACCTTATTAAAAATAAGAGTTTATACACATCTACAGGACCTACTTCATATACTAACAATACGATGTGGTCACATACATATAGCATAGTCCTAAGCAACATACTAAATAATCACTCATCACTTTCTAATTCTGAAGGGTTTGGTGTTTTCTTTTATTTGATTACTTTTATTTTCTCTACTGATGGAACTGTACATGCCTACCACGCCGCAGCATTTTCTCTAAAGACTACATTATCTGATGCTTTTGGTTTGTTATACCTTACCACTATTTTAACTTGACTAATATTTCAAGTGAACAAACAGGCAAGCCGATAACAGTGCTCTGTGTCACACTCATTCATATCACGGTACTGATGAAGCATGAACTGCATTATGTGTGTCAGTCTCCAGGTAAATACTAAAAGGCAACATCTTCTATACTGTTTGAAGGCACATCAGTTTCTAGGTGAAGCACTGTACTAGGGACATCTTCTGTAAAATGACAAAACAGCACTTCATAAAAAATATAACAAAGCTCAGAATGCATGTTATACACCAGGCGTTCTCAAACATCATTCCACCGCGACCCCCTTCTGACAACAAAAATTACTACAGGCCCCAGGAGTGGGGACCAAAGCCTGAGCCTGCCCAAGCCACACCACCCTGGGTGGAGGGGGGCAAAGCCAAAGCCCCTCTGCCCCAGGCTGGGTGGCCAAAGCCCAAGGGCTTCAGCCCCAGGTAGGGAGCCTGTAACCTGAGCCCAGCCACCCAGGGTTGAAGCCCTCGGGCTTGGGCTTTGGCCCGGGTCCCAGCAAGTCTAAACCAGCCCTGGCGACCCCATTAAAACAGGGTCGTCACCCTCTTCAGGGTCCCGACCCAAAGTTTGAGAACTGCTGTTATACACAGATTATATATGCACCCAAACTCAGCCCATCATAACTAATATCTGCTGTAAATGCATGCAGAAAGAGTATGGGCAGAAGAGATAGGCTAGTTCAGAAACTTCAGCAATTTTTGTTTGGTTTGTTTGGCATTGCATTAACCTAAATTCATTTTGCAGACAGGAAACAAACATGTAACGCAAGTCTGCAAGCTAATTAATTCATTTTGCAGCAATACAAACTGGCTTTTGTGGATGTTTTAGGATAAAGACCTGAACCTGCTGCCATTTAAGTGAATGGAAGTTTTATCAGGATTGGACCCATTGCTGTTAGAGCACTTAGCAATGGCTGCAGAACAGTGATCCTGTGAAGCTCTCCCGCCGACATAGCGCTGTCCATGCCGGCGCTTAGGTCGGTGTAACTTAAATCACTCACGGGATCTACTCTACAGAGTTAAGTCGACTTAAATTTTGTCAACAATCATAAGTCTCTTTAATAACATCAGTGGAGCACATCTACACAATGGCGGAGCACGTCCGCAGTCGTTGCTCTTGCATCAATAGAGAGAGCATTGCATCAAGGGTAGCTATCCCACAGTGAAACTCGCCAACCTCTGTCGCCCTCTGCCGCAGGGAACTCTGGGAACAGATTGCAGTGCACCATGGGGACTTGCTCGCAATCCCATGATGCAGTTCTTTCCATCCCATCATTCCATGGGCTTCCTACTTTGTTTTGTGCTGTTTTTCAGCAGCCCTTGTAAACTGTGTGCCCGCCATCTCTGCCTGACGACATGGATGAGCATTATGAACACAACATGGCTGGTCCTGCGGTATTTCATGAACTGAAAAACAGAGTGTGAATTGGTGATGCCTGCCTTTCTGTCTGCCATAGAAACAATTCAAGATTGCTGCTGACATTCACGGACCAGGTTGCCATAGTGGACCATCGGTATTGGGCTCGGGAAACAAGCACTGAGTGGGAGATCGCATCGTGATGCATGTATGAGATGATGAGCAGTGGCTACAGAACTTTTGGATGCACAAAGACACCTTCCTGGAACTGTGTGCGGCGCTTGCTCCAGTACTGCAGTGCAAGGACACCAGAATGAGAGCTGCCCTCACTCGCTGTGCAAAAGCGAGTGGCGATCAGTGTGTGGAAGCTGACTGCTACTGGTCTGTCGTCCAGGAAATAATTGATGGCTTTGAGGCAATGGGATTCCCTAACTGCGGCATGGCAATAGATAGAATGCATATCCCAATTTTGGCCCCCAAACATCTTGTGACAGAGCACATCAACCAAAAGGGCTACTTCTCCATGGTCCTATAGGCACTGGTGGATCACCTTGGCCATTTCACTGATGTCAATGCAGGGTGGTGAGGGAAGGTGCATGATGCACGCATCTTTCGGAACACTGGACTGCGTAGAAAGTGGCACACTGGCACTTTCTTTCCAAACTAGAAGATTCCAATGTGGGATATGCAAATGATCCTAGTGATCCTTGGAGACTCTGGATACCCCTTGCTCCTATGGCTCATGAAGCTTTACACTGGGAACCTACACAGCAGCAAGGAGCGCTGTAACAACAGGCTCAGCAGGTGCCCAATGACCGTTGAATGTGCCTTTGGCTGATTAAAAGGTCACTGGTGGCCAGTTAGACCTCAGTGAGGAAAATATTCCGATGGCTATTGCGGCCAGCTGTACTCTCCATAATAATTGTGAATCAAAGTGGGAAAAGTTTCCCTAGGAATAGGCTGCTGAGGCAGAGTGTCTGAGCTGATTTTGAGCAGCCAGATACAAGGGCAATTAGAGGGGTGCAGCGGGAGGCAATTCAAATTATGGAGGCTTTGAAGGAGCAGTTTGACAATGATTCATAGTAATGTGTCTGTATGTGATGCATTCGACCAGGCAATGTTTACTTGCTGCCATGAATTACCCCTGTAGTGTTTGCTTCGTGAGCGTTAATTGCAAGGAGCAAATATTCCCACCTATAGCCACTGTGTTTCAATGTTAGCACTGAGTGATGTATGTATTTCACAAATAAAGACTCATTTTATTTCAAAGACTCAAGTTTAATAAAGAGATAAAACACAAACTTTTGAACAAACGGGATGAAAATGAGGAACAGTCTCGTGGTTAGGGCTCTCACAGCTGGGTGAAATTCCCATTTTCATTGGAAATCAGTCCCCAGACATGGAGTGCATGGGGTACTGTGAGGGACCAGGATCACATAATGAATGCGGTGCGGGAGTTTGGGGAGGGCATGGATTGGAGTTCTGTAGTGGCTGGAGTGGGAGTTGAGCACAGATAGCTCTGAGTGCAGGCTAATGAGGGACTTCAACATCTCCGTCTGGTCCTCCATGAGCTTTATCATCTGCTCCTGCCCCTGTGTCCTTTCCTGGCTATTCAGCCTCAGTCTTTCACTGTCTCCCTCCATGCTCTTATTTGGCTGTGTGCTGCATCTCTTGACTGCAGCACTTCACGAAACATATCCTCCTTACTCCTCCTGGGTTGCTGCCTTATCTGATGGAGGCACTCCACCGGTGTGGAGGAGTGTGTTCTCAAGGGCACATCTGCAGAATGCAAAGAAACAATGAAGAGAGACAGTATTGTGAGTACGCTCACAGCTGTGAATCAGAAAAGTCACACACACCTCTTTCTCACTGCCTCTTGTCTAGCACCCAGGTTGCTGTAAGTCCCTGATGATGCGTTCCTGGGGAGGTGGGGTGGGCAAGGCAGAAAGGGCAAGAAGGGACAAAGGGTGGTTTGTGAAGGGGGTTATTATAAGGTGGTAGGGAGCCTAATCTGAATTTTGGTACTCTTTTCCACAGGCTAGGGTAATCAAACCCAATATCTCACTCTTAAGGGTAACCTAGGATGCAAGGGAGCATCTCCTGCATTTGTGTGGCTTCAGATTGGCTTCGTATGCTGCTGGCCTGTGTGCCACATTGGCCCCTGCAGAAATAATTGCCGGGTGGCATGGGAAAGTATCCTGTAGTGGGGGTAGAAACAAGGCAGCTCTCCCAAGGAACCTTCGGCAGAGGATTGCAGAATACCTACAGGAAAGTTTCCTAGAGATCACTTTGGAGGATTCCAGAGACATCCCCGTTTATATTACCAAACTTTCCCACCATGGCCCCACTGCGTAGATCGGGGTTCTCAAACTGGGGGTCGGGAACCCTCAGGGGGTCGCGAGGTTATTACATGGGGGGTCACGAGCTGTCAGCCTCCACCCCAAACCTTACTTTGCCTCCAGCATTTATAATGGTGTTAAATGTACAAAAAAGTGTTTTTAATTTATAAAGGGGGTCTCACTCAGAGGCTTGCTGTGTGAAAGGGGTCAGCAGTGCAAAAGTTTGAGAACCACTGGCTTAGATGGACAAGCCCTGGTGTTAATTTCTGTCCCTTATCCCTCCTCTGCCATATAACAAAGTAGATGAGAACTCAATCTCCTCTCGCCATGCAGTATGAAAGCAAAATGAGCACTTACCAGAGCTCCCCTCTCCTGCATCCTGCATGCCATAGCTGGAGTGCTGGGACTGGCTAGACCCCTCCAGAGTGGAAAAGAGGTCCTGACACACCACACCACCAGACAACCCTGCCGTGTGCTCCACATATTTCTCCAGCTCCACCTCCTCGTCCTCCACTTCCTCATCGGAGTTGAGTCTGCTGGCCGCTGCCTCTATTCCCCTCGAAGTATCCCTGGGACTCTTGACAGTGAAGGTGGGGTCGCCACTGAGGATGGCGTACAGCACCTTATAGAAGCAGCATGTCTTGGTTGGCCTCCTGGTACACCTGCCTCAACTCCTTGATTTTAGCACGACACTGCTGTGTGTCCATTTCGTGCCCCTTCTCCTGCATGCCACTAGCAATCAGTCCATAGCTATCGAAATTCCTACGGCTTGTGTGAAGCTGCAACTGCACAGCCTCCTCTCTCCATATACTCAGCAGATCCAACACCTCTGGTGTGCGCCACATGGGAGCACATCTGCTGCATAAAGCCAGCATGGTCAGCTGGGAACATGCTATGTGAACTGTTTACGCTGAGCAAACAGGAAGAGGAATTTCAAAAAATCCCGGGCCTTTAAACGGAGGAGGGTCACATACCTATGTACCTTCAGGTAGCAGAGTTCAAACTGCTGACCAGAGTGGTCATGATGGGCATTGTGGAACACCTCCTGGAGGCAAGTTAGGGTGACATAACTAAGTGAGGTGTCTACACTGCCGCTGCGTCACTCTAACTACGTCGCAAAAAGCTCTATTCCGTTCGTCAAGGTGGTTTTATTATGTGGAGTTACATCGATGAGAGGAACATTTCAGTGTATAAACTTCCATTGTTTTGTTGACAAAAGCTGAGTTTTATCAACAAAACTGTGTAGTGTAGACAAGGCCTTATTCACACCTCGAGTGACATTATTTATTGCGACGTACGCTGTCATGTGTACATAGCAAACCTGAGGCATGAATTTGGTCTCAAGCAGAGGGCAGCTGATAGGAGAACTCTCTGTGCTGCCCGACACACACATAGGAGTGTTGCTCAAATGGGTAGTTGCTGCCAGGATCCCATCAGGCAGCCTGGAGGAGCTGGGAGGACAGAATGCATCAAATGGGGTTGCAGAGAACCACAGAATTATCCTGACATGATACATGTGTCAATATCCCATCAGCATGTGATGAGATCATTTTGCAACAACATAATGGCATGACACGCTATTGTGATGTTTGCATCAGGAGGGTTACTTTGTGACTTTGCTCCTCTGTAACTCCATCTACTTCCCATGTGGTTCTCCAAGATTGAACATCACTGCCTTAGAGAATGAAACCTTCATATGCCAGCAAATAACATGTGAAGATCTCTATAAATGGGAGAAATAACTTTGTTTGCCATCACTGATGTGTACTTATCAGGTCATGTTAGCTGCAGCACATGCCCCTGATTAATGAAGTCCACGTTTTGAAACCCTGACTCTATCATTGTAAGTGGGGTTTAAATAAAGAGAGGATGATGAGAAAGCTAATCAATAAAAAAAAAAAAAAAGAGGCCAACTTGACAAACCTGGAGGAAGTAATGGATTGCTGGGTACTGGGAAGCTATATGGCAGTGCTGAGAATGGGATTGCAGAAGGATACATATACTTGTCATCAAAGGCTGTGCAAGAGTTATTGGGATCCTTCTCATTTGCACTGCTGCAGCCATTTGTTTCAGTGGGAATTTCATGAGTAACACAACTTTTTCTCAGGCTGTGTTCATACTCTTTACTGCTTTTCACAGCCGTAGCAGACGGCTCAACATGGGTTTTGCTTTGCTCATGTTTGTTCAGCATCTCAAGCTCTGTTTCTTTCTTGTCCTCTTTCTCATCATCGGCAGTGGTGGAAGCAGAGTCTGCATTTTTGTCTTCAGCTTGGCTTTTGGCGCCATTGGTATTGCAATCACTAGTTTTGTGATTCCCAGCTCTTCTCCCTGGCCGACGGCCTCTCTCCCTTTGCAGGCTGCTGATAGGAGGATATGGGCTGGTTGCCATGAGCATGGTATTGCCATGAAGGTCATCAAGGGTGGTTCGATGAACATATAGGTCACTAGGAAGGTGGCCTTCAGGAAGTCTGTGCCTGCCACGGAAAGCAACTGGGCTAGCTGGGATTCCATGGTAGAGGAAAGGTGCTTCCAAACCCAGTAGCCCTTTACGATGTGCTTTCTCAATTTCTTTTTGTTGAAAAATAGCACTCATTTCCATTTCCATCCTAAGAGGTAAACAGAGCATTAGCAGTGAGGACTGATCAGTTCTCTTTTCAATGACAGATCAAACTAGAATGCTATAATACATGAATAGAAAAATGTTTCTTTCCCATGTTGCTGTGTGTGAAAGATCCATATGAACAACAGAGGAAACAGAGAAAGTGACTATACACACAGTGCTGTCAAATGCACAAAAGAAAACTCCCAGAATATTATGCTTGTGACAATAAGGGATGAAATATTTTCCGACAAAAGCATGATTTGTAAGTTGATAACACAGGCATCCCTGCATCAGTTACACTCATTTCATCACCACAAGGGCTAGAGACTTAAAAAGCTTAGATTCCAAGCAGAAAATTATACAACACCTTGAAAAAGGGCACTTATGTGGCAATTGATGCAGTAATATAATCGTATTATACATGGGGCCTTGACTATACTGCCGGAACCAATTAACATCAGTAAGTAAAGATCTTGGGTCAACTCTCCAATGCACCTTGGTCTCTGTCTAATGCTCAGATGGTGCAAAGGGCTGTATTCTGGCAGTAAATGACAATCTGAGAATTACCTTTGTGGAGGGAACTACCCACTGATATAAAGCCAATGGAACAGGTTCCTGTACCAGCCTCCCACCACTGTATCTGGCATAGAGTGGCTTGCCAGAGAAGGGAGGGGGATGCTGAAGGTGAGGTGGAGCTCCACTATGCTATACCAGTCCTCTCCTGGCACTAGATCCTATAGGGGGACAGGCCAGTGCAGAAGCAGGAAGCTGTGACTGGCTCCCCTCCCACCTCCAATGAGTACTCCTGCTGTAGGTACTCCCTCCAGCATCCCCAGCTGTACCTCTCCCAATTTCCCCTCCCCCCTCTAGCAGTGTCCTCTTTTTGGGAAACTGAAGTATGGTAACCCTAGTTTGGATTCAAGTTCCTCTTGGAAGATAAAAGTGAGGGGTTTGCTACATGGGAAAAGGAATCCAGCTGATTACATTGAAACTGGGAAAAATCACCAGATTTCCATATAATCATCCATGACACCAAGACTGCTTCACTAAACCAGGGCAGCTGGTCATCCTGTACATGGTGTAGGGATTTCCAATCCTCCCCAGAACGCCAGCTGTAGAATTTAAAAAATACTATGAGTGATGAGTCCAAACTGTCAAGTTCAGATCTGGTTCTGAGTTTTCCCAGGGTCAAGGGTATTTGAATCCAGAGTTCCAAGCTGCAAAGTCTAGATCCATATCCAATCTTTAACCAAGTTCTGGATGTTCCAGCTTGGGCCTATATCTTAAATCTGCTATTTAAAGCTAAAAGCAGAATGAGGGAGACAAGCAGAAAGTTTTTCTGTGCCCCTGGCTTCCTGAAACAGAGGATTTTTTATATATCTGGACGTTTTGAATAAGTACTGCAATTACCTTTAACGGGGCACCAAAATTTGTGTATTACAAAATCTGCAGCTTAACCATCCCAGTCTGCCTCCTTTCTCCCCACTCTAGGCCTGCACCTCAGTACAAAATTTACATTCAGGTACCTGGCAATATTTTGTTTTTGAACCAACTCCTGCCTTCTGGCCACAGCTTCCATGGATTCTGGCTGGAGAAAACTATATCCTAGAAAAAATAAATATATATGGTTAGAAAGGCTTAGAATTGCATCCAGGTAGCATGGGTCCTGGCAACAGGATCAAAGAAAGTGACCAGTGAAACAACCCCTTAAAACAGCTAAGACAAAAAATCCTATTACAGAGAGTTAAATGTGTGTAACACAAAGAACATTGCCAGTCAGATAAATGTTGCTGGCTAGAACATTCTGCTTACATGGAGAGAGATGAATAAATGCCATACTATTTGGAAAATGCAAAAGAAAGGGGAGGGCGCGCGCACACACACACAAGCATATAGGATGGAGAGGGATCTTGAAAGCCCAGTGTGCCTAATAAATTCTAATTTGCATGTCTGAAGTCTCATATTGGTGCAGATTGAGATTTCTGCTAGGCAGGCTGCTCCCTTTCTCAAGGCTATTTTACAAAGGTAAATACAATAAAACGTATTTACTGCCATCAGTGACAAACCTGATGAAAAACTAGGAGTATCCACTTTTTTAGTAGTGCCCTATTACTTGACAGGCTGTTACCTGGACCAGGGTAAACCCGATTGGACAATATGTTTGGCATGTTTGCATGTTGTGGGACCGAAGGTCCAAGGTGGGAAGCTACATGGATCTGTCTTGGGTCAGCTGGTGCCATCATTTCAGTGGAAGGCAACAAATCTCTAGGGAAAGAGAGAAAATTACAATTAGATATGTAAAGTATATGCTCTAACTTAACGTGTCATGTTCTACACTCACTTACATTGGTTCAACTCCCTTTGACTTTAACAGGACTGGCACATTTGACTGAGGCAGAACTGGGATGCTATTTGCAGAATTTGCTCAAAATTTTTTGCTAAAAAGTAATACAATAACTCGGATTAACACCTAAATTCTTATGTAAAAGGCCTTGGGGTTTTTTACAAGCCCAAGTGGTCAGGTTCAATTTTACCTTTCAGCTGAAAAACAGCATCACCAATAACACAGTGTCCGAACACTGCCCTCGAGCACAGATTTTTAAGTGACTCAGAGGAAAGATCTACTGAATCATTCATGCCACATATAGCAACACTCTGCATTTCTTCAAGATCTCCCATGCAAGTTCTGACTAGTCATGACTCTCTTTAGATTCTAATTCTCAAAAAGGTACATCTACACTGCGATAAAAGACCTGTGGCATAGCCGCAGCTGGCCCGGGTCAGCTGACTTAGGCCCACAGGGTTTGGGCTGCGGGGCTATAAAATTTAAGTGTAAATATTTGGGCTCAGATGAGTCCAGGCTCCAGCCTGACCCAGAACATCTACAGTGCAATTTTAGAGCCCTGCAGCCTGAGCCCTGCAAGCCCAAATCAGCTGATCTGGGCTCTGAGACTTGGTGCCAAGTTTTTTTTTATCGCAATGTAGACATACCACAAGTTTCCTTCGAATAGATCACAGCCTAAGGTAGTAGTGGCTGCAGACATTTGTCAAAGAAATTACTGCCCTGTTTGGTTTGTATTGTTTGTGTAATGTTTTGATGCCCATTGGTCCTTCGGACATCTCTCCTGGCAGATTGGTCTGTACCAATAGTGGTCAGGAAAGGCATTATGTCCTGGGGAAGTAACTCAAACACTTTCCTGACCTTGACAGTAGGAGTTAGTAATTGCGAGTCTTCTCAATATTGGTCTTTCTGGGTACTGATGGAATAGGCCATCCAGTTATGTCAGAAAATGTTCTACGTTCACCTTAGGACTTGAGGGGGACTTAATAAATATGTTCCAGATCAGAGTAACTGGTATTAGACAGTTGCCTCAGCAATTGTCCATGTGGAACTTAGGGCTGTGTGCAAAGGTGGATAGTAGCATAGCAGGAGCAATGTAGTATTCTGTATCCAAAGACAGGGATATTAAATTTAAATATAGGGGAGAGCTAAGGAGACACACACAGCTTCATCCAGCCCTTAGTTATTAAGGCTATTTTAGAGACTAGAGACCATGTTAAAAATAATCTCAAATCTTAACACTTTACACATATTCATGAATATAAGGTGATCTGCTGTTCTTTAAATACAGTGGAGAAGTGGGGAGAAATACCTGTCTACAAATCGAGGTTCAA